>NW_025813909.1:0-67527 GCF_021917145.1 Hypomesus transpacificus
TCTCTGCTCGAGCTTTTTTGAAAGTATAGACCAAGGGTAATTACCAAACCACAACTGTCCCACCATTACCCATATGTGGCGCTACATTCCACGCCCTAAAGCACAAAGGCTTTCTGGAATGGATAGGCTAACCAAGCCCCCTCCCTTCACTCCTTGAGTTGAAATAAAGGCCCTTGTGGATCCTGGTGGTATTATATTTCAGATTTGGTATCCCATTGGTAATTCTGCAGCATAGATTTTTCTATACAGTTCCAATTTGTCAAGAATATACATTTTTCAATGGTTCGCAATGTTTGGAGGAATCCGCCATTACTGCTTGCAGTTATATTTATTATTAGGATTCCTCCGTCAGGAGGAAACCTATTGTTATTGTTAGTTTTATTAGGATTCCTCCGTCAGGAGGAAACCTATTGTTATTGTTAGTTTTATTATTATTATTATTATTATTCTTGTTCCATGGAAGTCAATGGCAGCCCCTAGAACACTTCGACAACTTTTTGTGAAATTTGGCACACTCATTAAGGACAGTTGATTCTATACCTACACCAAGTTTCATGTCTCCCATTAGACCACTCCAGCGCCACCAACGGGTCAAAGTTGGACTTGTGTTTACACACGCAACTTTTGAACCGTATGACCCATTTTCAAAAATGAGGTACCATTGGATTCCCTGGTTCAAGCCGAGTTCAACGCACCCCATGGCGTCAATTTCCGGTTATATAGATTTTCCGCTACTTCCGGTTTTATCAAAAACCTTTGAAAGCCTACTCCTCCTACAATTTTTGTCATATCTTCTTCAAAGTTACCAGAGATGATCTTCAGACCAAGCGTCACAAAAGTTATCGAAAAGAATTTTGATCCTCACAACCGTTTGTCCGGTACAGCCAATCAAATTCATCAGAAAAGCCGCCAAACAGGATGTGAAGTCCTGTCTCAGCAAATCTTTGAGATATCAACACGAAACTTGGTATATCGATGGAAGACACTACAACATGTTACCGTGTGCAAAGGCAACTTCATATCTCCAAAAATGATTGATATAAAGCAAATTGAACTTATCGCTAACGCTAAAATAATGCTTTACACATCAGCCAGTCAAAAACTGATACTCTGATTCAATCACAAGTTCATATGAAGACTCTTGAGAATGTTTATAACACAAATCTGTGAAAAAGTTGACTGTAAGATCAAAGGTCGATTTTTGGTGAATATTTGAAACATGCTTGCTTGGCTAATTTCTAGCCAAATTTCCAATGAATGTCTCCCCTCCTCCTGCCCGCGCGTGCTCCACATCCTCACACACTCAGCCTTAACTTACACACGCGCGGGCTTGGCAAGACGCACACGCAACATTTCAGGAGAGTGTGGGCTGACCAAGCCCCCACTCATTCCTTGGTTTCTAGCCAAGGCCTTGTGGATCTTGTAATCTTGGATCTCTTAACAAAAGCTGATCTTTTTAGTATTGCATTTCCGATTTTGTATGCAATGGTAAAAAGTTATACAAATCCTGAAACATTGATATATATATATGTATTTATATATATATAAATCTTTATTTCAGACGCCAAGTTCCACATAAAATAACAGACATAGAGCTATAAAAAAGAGAGTAAAACGAAAACATAAAACATAGATAATACAGTGCATAAAAAGTATGAAGACTTTTGTGCCAATGTAGTCTTAAGTTCCAAGTAATCGATAGCAGCTCTTTAGAGGGTTGACCAGGGCCTCTACTATTCAGTTCTCAGACTCGTCCAGTCGACACATGAAACCATACATCAGTTGTCTCAGGAGTGCCTTACAGGTTGGTACGTGCTTAGACAGAAACAACTGACCAGCACTATGCCACCTAGGCACATTAAGTAGCAATCTAAAAGCATCATTGAAACCATACATCAGTTGTCTCAGGATTGCCTTACAGGTTGGTACGTGCTTAGACACAAACAACTGACTAGCACTATGCCACCTTGGCACATTAAGTAGCAATCTAAAAGCATCATTGTAGGCTACTTTCAGTATCTGTATACTCCTTTACCTGTACATAGACCACAAATGAGCAGTGTACAATGGTGTTATGTAGGTTCTAAACAGGGAACATTTAACTGAATCTGAGCACATAGAAAACGTCCTTAATAACATACTGGCCTGAGAATATATTTGACAGCGCTGTTGATACATATCGTTGTCATCTGTCCAATCATCAGAAATGACATGGCAGATATTTTATTTCCTCACAAACACCAAGGGGACTGCCAGATAAATAAAAGGTAGGGAAGGTTAATTTCCTGTCCTGATTACTTCTGACTATCATTATGTGGCTTTTCTTTGCATTATATTTTATATCATGATCTAAGCCATACTGAGAGCACACCCATAGCATCTGTTGCAACAGGCTGAGTGGAACCAGATAATCTGCGTACATCAGATGATTGACAATAGATTCACCAACAAGACGGCCTGTATTTGTCTTATTCAGCTGGCTTGATAAGTCGTCCATATCCATATTAAACAAAAAGGGAAATCAAATTCCTCCTTGTCAAACTCCGTTACCAACATGGAAAGCAGCTGATACAACATTGTCCCATTTAACATGAAAAGTTTGATTGGCATACCAGAACACCAAAATCCTCACAAGAGGTTTAGGGAAACCTCTCGCTATTAGCTTCATAAACAGTTTTTCATGACAAATTCGATCGAAAGCTTTGTAAGCATCAATAAAGCATAAAAATACAGATGAATTAAGACTTGTGTACCTGAGACAATCTCCTTCAGAGCATAGATACAGAGATCAGTACCATGTTTTCTTTTAAAACCAAACTGATTTTCTGCAGTCAGAATATACATTTCCAATTTCAATCAAATAATTCTCTCAAACACTTTAGACAAGATACTGGCCAATGCAATGGGTCGATAGTTGTGTAGCCCGGGTGGTAAACATTTCTGTTGAAACAATCCTATTACATAAATATAAAAGTTTGAATACATAATACTTAAGTTCATAGTTTAATAAATAGACTTTAAGGTTTGAGAGTATGATTTTGATTTGATGAGAAATGCATATTGTTCATGTTTTACTGAATACAGCATTTGGAAATGTATATCTGTTGTTTAAAAAACGCATGTTAAAATGTACCGGTTACAAATATGAAGAGAGTAAGATGAATGTTTTGTGAATCTATGTTGTTGCTTTAATTTTGATTATGATGTTAAGCCAATCCGGTTTGAGGTCAAAGGGCAGGGTAACACGGGAAGTTGGGGTAGATGAGGTTGGAGTAGAAAAAGACAGAGCGAGCGGAGGAGTTGGAGGGAGAAGAAAATTGTAGCGTACGGTAAAATACCAAGAGTGAAGATTTTATATTATCATTAGTGGTGTTATGTTTATATTGTTGGGTGAATATCTCAACCAACAACAATAACCCAGAAAGAGGAGTTTGGCTGTTGGCGGTTTTGGATTAAGCACGGGCTTTGCCGCCAGACTAGCGACAGCGAGTGCCAGGTTGGAGCCGGTGGAGGTCGGGATTGTCGTCGTCCTCAGTCTTCTTCCTGAGTTGGTTCGTCTCGTAAATCCACGAGAGTATTTGGTCGGTCTCTCCTTCACCTGCTGCCGCCCTTCTGCCGCAGTGCGTGTGCTACCGCACTGCTGATCCGAGGTACCAGCTCCTTGTTATTTTGTGCCATCCTGGCGAAACAGCCATTTTGTTTACGGCTACAACGCACACGAGCTACACTCAGGCCTGCACCGTAGAACTGTACTGAATTAAGGTATTCGTGTAGTTAGCATTGCCGGCTAGTTTGTATTGTGTGTCCATGTGCATTACGATGTCATGTAAATGTTGAACCAATAACTGAAGAACTGATTTTTTGTCTGAAGTAAATCTTTCCTGTTTTTGTTTAACAGTTGGTTGTATTGTTTTTTTCATATGTTAAATTGGTTTAAGTTAGTAACAATTACTAACGAACTCAGGTTAGCCACCTCTCATTAAAAATCCACCAAACTAGAGAGGCGCTACAGTTGTCTATGCTGTTCAGTTTACCAGCCTTATCTTTAACAACAGGCACTAACAGTACTGACATAATAGAGTTCGGTAGAACACCATGAACCATAATTCCAGTGAGACACATGGCTAGAAATGGACTGAGTCTATAACTGGCATTTTTTAGATGCTCTTCAGAAATGGAATCCATACCACAAGCTTTGTTGTTGTCTAGCATGTGGATGGCATCATAAATATCTACTGATCTAACTATCAAGTCTGCAGAGATACCTTTATATTGATTATCAATTCTCACTGTGTTACTTTGAACACAATTAAATAGTTTACTGTAGTGCTCATGCCATAGATCAGCAATCTTCTCTGGACAACTAACCCCTTTGATATCAGAAGGGAGGGGAGTTCTGTTATTATTTATGATCTTGACCTCCTTCCAGAAGTCAGTAAGATTGTTATTCTGCATCTTTCTGGCCAGCGAGTCTGCTCTCATTGTGTTTTCATTTCTCTTAATGAAACGAGTGCATATTTAAATCTAGCATTTGTGAGGTTTTTGTTATCAAGCAGCACTCTCTGTCTGGGTCTGCCTGCCTCTGACCAGACTCTAAAGGCTTCTCTAGCAGCAGCATGTTGCTCAGACACAAACTCATTCCAGACAGGCCGTGCGTTAGGGACCTTACTCTTGTGATTAATAAAAGGTTCACTGGAAGCATAAAGACATTTGACAATATCATCATACATGGCACAGAGCTTTTCAGCATTATGTTTATCCTTGCAGTTCATATCCGAGAATTAGTTAATAGAGAATATCTGTGCCGAACCTCTTTGGTCAATTTTGACCAGTCCAGTTTTCTTGGGGGGCCAGCAACAAGGGTACACTCTCAACATTTAGCAGCATAGCAACTGGTATGTGATCAGTGGTGGCCAGCCCATAACACATCTCTATACTTTCCAGTGAGTCATGAGAATCAGCTGTGGTTACAATATGGTCTAGCCAGGAAGTTGTGTGCCACGTTTCACTTATATAGGTAAAACTTGTATCAGGCAATAACGCTTGATATAATTAATTTAGTTTCATTACAGAACTGCTGCAGATGTTGTGCGAATAAACACTTATCTGACATGTCAGCATTAAAATCACCCATGACATAGACACAACATGAACTATTGTCCTCTATGAAGGACTGAATAAAAGCTAACCTGTTCTGAAATTCATCCTCATGGTCATAGGATTCATATGGTGTGTACACATTTACAATAGTACATTTATTTTCATTGTGATTAAACTCCAACCCAATAGCCCAGTCAACGTTAAGCCACACCACCTTTACCGTTGGGTCATATTTTATGTTCCACAGTATAGCTACACCACCAGCTATCCTCCCACAAACCATTCTCATGCTGAGATCGGTAGTGGACTCTCCAGCACCATGAAAGTTCTTGTGTAGGGAGTTCAATTTGTCCAGATCTTGCTTGGTCATCCAGGTTTCTTGAAGGCAGACAATGTCACTCTCGTCCAGCAATGTGTCCACCACCAAACGTCTTGATCTATCAGCAGCAGTATGTCCTACTCGGAGGCCACGAGCGTTGTAGGATACAACCCGCATTAATGATCTACCACGGACCCATCAGGGCAGCTGGCCGGTGTGTCTGTCTCCCTGGTCTCTACATATAGGCCTACATTCATCCCAGCATCATGACTGAGCTGAAGCTCGGTACCCTGAGAGCGGGGGGTATTCTCTGGTCGAGCTTTTTTGAAAGTATAGACCAAGGGTAATTACCAAACCACAACTGTCCCACCATTACCCATATGTGGCGCTACATTCCACGCCCTAAAGCACAAAGGCTTTCTGGAATGGATAGGCTAACCAAGCCCCCTCCCTTCACTCCTTGAGTTGAAATAAAGGCCCTTGTGGATCCTGGTGGTATTATATTTCAGATTTGGTATCCCATTGGTAATTCTGCAGCATAGATTTTTCTATACAGTTCCAATTTGTCAAGAATATACATTTTTCAATGGTTCGCAATGTTTGGAGGAATCCGCCATTACTGCTTGCAGTTATATTTATTATTATTATTATTATTCTTGTTCCATGGAAGTCAATGGCAGCCCCTAGAACACTTCGACAACTTTTTGTGAAATTTGGCACACTCATTAAGGACAGTTGATTCTATACCTACACCAAGTTTCATGTCTCCCATTAGACCACTCCAGCGCCACCAACGGGTCAAAGTTGGACTTGTGTTTACACACGCAACTTTTGAACCGTATGACCCATTTTCAAAAATGAGGTACCATTGGATTCCCTGGTTCAAGCCGAGTTCAACGCACCCCATGGCGTCAATTTCCGGTTATATAGATTTTCCGCTACTTCCGGTTTTATCAAAAACCTTTGAAAGCCTACTCCTCCTACAATTTTTGTCATATCTTCTTCAAAGTTACCAGAGATGATCTTCAGACCAAGCCTCACAAAAGTTATCGAAAATAATTTTGATCCTCACAACCGTTTGTCCGGTACAGCCAATCAAATTCATCAGAAAAGCCGCCAAACAGGATGTGAAGTCATGTCTCAGCAAATCTTTGAGATATCAACACGAAACTTGGTATATCGATGGAAGACACTACAACATGTTACCGTGTGCAAAGGCAACTTCATATCTCCAAAAATGATTGATATAAAGCAAATTGAACTTATCGCTAACGCTAAAATAATGCTTTACACATCAGCCAGTCAAAAACTGATACTCTGATTCAATCACAACTTCATATGAAGACTCTTGAGAATGTTTATAACACAAATCTGTGAAAAAGTTGACTGTAAGATCAAAGGTCGATTTTTGGTGAATATTTGAAACATGCTTGCTTGGCTAATTTCTAGCCAAATTTCCAATGAATGTCTCCCCTCCTCCTGCCCGCGCGTGCTCCACATCCTCACACACTCAGCCTTAACTTACACACGCGCGGGCTTGGCAAGACGCACACGCAACATTTCAGGAGAGTGTGGGCTGACCAAGCCCCCACTCATTCCTTGGTTTCTAGCCAAGGCCTTGTGGATCTTGTAATCTTGGATCTCTTAACAAAAGCTGATCTTTTTAGTATTGCATTTCCGATTTTGTATGCAATGGTAAAAAGTTATACAAATCCTGAAACATTGATATATATATATGTATTTATATATATATAAATCTTTATTTCAGACGCCAAGTTCCACATAAAATAACAGACATAGAGCTATAAAAAAGAGAGTAAAACGAAAACATAAAACATAGATAATACAGTGCATAAAAAGTATGAAGACTTTTGTGCCAATGTAGTCTTAAGTTCCAAGTAATCGATAGCAGCTCTTTAGAGGGTTGACCAGGGCCTCTACTATTCAGTTCTCAGACTTGTCCAGTCGACACATGAAACCATACATCAGTTGTCTCAGGAGTGCCTTACAGGTTGGTACGTGCTTAGACAGAAACAACTGACCAGCACTATGCCACCTAGGCACATTAAGTAGCAATCTAAAAGCATCATTGAAACCATACATCAGTTGTCTCAGGATTGCCTTACAGGTTGGTACGTGCTTAGACACAAACAACTGACTAGCACTATGCCACCTTGGCACATTAAGTAGCAATCTAAAAGCATCATTGTAGGCTACTTTCAGTATCTGTATACTCCTTTACCTGTACATAGACCACAAATGAGCAGTGTACAATGGTGTTATGTAGGTTCTAAACAGGGAACATTAAACTGAATCTGAGCACATAGAAAACGTCCTTAATAACATACTGGCCTGAGAATATATTTTACAGCGCTGTTGATACATATCGTTGTCATCTGTCCAATCATCAGAAATGACATGGCAGATATTTTATTTCCTCACAAACACCAAGGGGACTGCCAGATAAATAAAAGGTAGGGAAGGTTAATTTCCTGTCCTGATTACTTCTGACTATCATTATGTGGCTTTTCTTTGCATTATATTTTATATCATGATCTAAGCCATACTGAGAGCACACCCATAGCATCTGTTGCAACAGGCTGAGTGGAACCAGATAATCTGCGTACATCAGATGATTGACAATAGATTCACCAACAAGACAGCCTGTATTTGTCTTATTCAGCTGGCTTGATAAGTCGTCCATATCCATATTAAACAAAAAGGGAAATCAAATTCCTCCTTGTCGAACTCCGTTACCAACATGGAAAGGAGCTGATACAACATTGTCCCATTTAACATGAAAAGTTTGATTGGCATACCAGAACACCAAAATCCTCACAAGAGGTTTAGGGACACCTCTCGCTATTAGCTTCATAAACAGTTTTTCATGACAAATTCGATCGAAAGCTTTGTAAGCATCAATAAAGCATAAAAATACAGATAAATTAAGACTTGTGTACCTGAGACAATCTCCTTCAGAGCATAGATACAGAGATCAGTACCATGTTTTCTTTTAAAACCAAACTGATTTTCTGCCGTCAGAATATACATTTCCAATTTCAATCAAATAATTCTCTCAAACACTTTAGACAAGATACTGGCCAATGCAATGGGTCGATAGTTGTCTATGCTGTTCAGTTTACCAGCCTTATCTTTAACAACAGGCACTAACAGTACTGACATAATAGAGTTCGGTAGAACACCATGAACCATAATTCCAGTGAGACACATGGCTAGAAATGGACTGAGTCTATAACTGGCATTTTTTAGATGCTCTGCAGAAATGCAATCCATACCACAAGCTTTGTTGTTGTCTAGCATGTGGATGGCATCATAAATATCTACTGATCTAACTATAAAGTCTGCAGAGATACCTTTATATTCATTATCAATTCTCACTGTGTTACTTTGAACACAATTAAATAGTTTACTGTAGTGCTCATGCCATAGATCAGCAATCTTCTCTGGACAACTAACCCCTTTGATATCAGAAGGGAGGGGAGTTCTGTTATTATTTATGATCTTGACCTCCTTCCAGAAGTCAGTAAGATTGTTATTCTGCATCTTTCTGGCCAGCGAGTCTGCTCTCATTGTGTTTTCATTTCTCTTAAAGGGGCAATTGACTGCAAAACCGATTTTACCTTGTCATTGTTGAAAAACGACAGTTCGGAGGGTAAACTGAACATACCGTGAATATCAAAGTCCATTGACACCTCTTTCCTATTCAAATCTCAAAAAGAAAAAAATTGGCTGTAAAACGCTAGCTTTTCAAAAAAGCCACCGGTCCTACGTAGGACCGGTGATCGCCCTCTTATTGGCTCTGGTCTGTATCTTTGTCACGCCCCAGAATTTACATACAGACCAGTCTGAGGTAGCGTCTATCTCTGATACTAGTTTAGCTGCGCGCTGCTCTGTGTGGGCTACTTATAAGGAATTACAAAGAAGAACGTTTTGAATTATAACAAGGATATTGAAAATGGACCACGGTCGTAAATGCTGTGTTCCAGGCTGTACAGGGAAGGCTAACACTCAGTCTTCCCAAGGAGCCAAACATTCAACAGGCATGGCTGCTGTTGTCTATGAGAAGATCCCGGCGAAGTCGACACTCAATCATTCATTTGCTCTGAACATTTCACCCAAGACAGTTTTGACAACCTTGGACAATTTCAAGCAGGATATGCTAGGAAGCTGAACCTGGAAAGAGGTGCTGTTCCAACCGTATGCTCATTGCAACCGCAAGCTATAAGGACAGTATGATGTTGTGCTAACAGTTATTAGCAATGCTAACGTTTCCTGTATATAGCATACCAGGTAGAATGCTAAATACGTTTCTACACACATCAAATGACTCTAGCTAGACTAGCTGTAGTCGGTATTAGAAGGGAAGCTTCCGAAAAATAGCCAGAAAACGAACTGCAGTCTGGCTTATTGCTAACGCCTGTCCAGATAATCTATTTGAAAGAACTGGAGAAAGGCAGGTTATAGATACAGGATACGTTAGCATTGCTAGTAACTGTTACTAGTAACACCTAGACTGTAGGCATGTAAACAAGTTTAGCTTGCTAGTTAATGCAAGAGCATAGGTAGAATGTGTGATCATTTAGCCTAGTTTATTGGCAATGGGGCTAACGTTGATTCATGTTCCTGACTGTGTTTCATTCAAATAAATAACCTGTGTAATGAAAATCTACAATTCACGATGCATGTTTGTCCAGATCTTTGTCATGTTATTTTACAGCAAGATATCTAGAGCTAGCCTAGCTAGCTAACTGAAGCCGAGTAGAATCACGATATGGTTTGGTTGCTAAGCTGTAGCCTAACGTTCTACCCACCTAAGTCAATCCAGTTTGCTTTAACAACAGCAGTGGAAACAAGTAATGTTATCATTTCAAATGATATATAGTCAATCTGTTGAAAACAGTGTTGTGTAGACACAATAGATTTATTTGCGCGTTTTTATTTCAAGTCTCCAACTTTGGTGTTTCAGCGAGTGCTGCTGTTGGCCGTGTTGCGTTTTTGCTCCCAGCTTCACTCGTTGATAACCAACCAATCAGCGCGCAGCTTATCTAAATATTAATGAGCATACCATAAAAGGAGAAAAGCTAGTGTTTTTTCCCGGGAACATTTCAGAGGATCTGTCAGAGGGCATAGAACAGCACCCGGGCCATTTTCAACCCAACCTATGTTACATACCCTATTCGGAGACCTTAAGGAACAGTGTGAAATACCCAAAAAACCCAGTCAATTGCCCCTTTAATGAAACGAGTGCATATTTAAATCTAGCATTTGTGAGGTTTTTGTTATCAAGCAGCAATCCCTGTCTGGGTCTGCCTGCCTCTGACCAGACTCTAAAGGCTTCTCTAGCAGCATCATGTTGCTCAGACACAAACTCATTCCAGACAGGCCGTGCGTTAGGGACCTTACTCTTGTGATTAATAAAAGGTTCACGGGAAGCATAAAGACATTTGACAATATCATCATACATGGCACAGAGCTTTTCAGCATGATGTTTATCCTTGCAGTTCATATCCGTGCACATTAGGGCATCCCTAGAAAATGCAACATCACTATGTAAGCTGTCAGTTAATAGAGAATATCTGTGCATAACCTCTTTGGTCAATTTTGACCAGTCCAGTTTTCTTGGGGGGCCAGCAACAAGGGTACACTCTCAACATTTAGCAGCATAGCAACTGGTATGTGATCAGTGGTGGCCAGCCCATAACACATCTCTATACTTTCCAGTGAGTCATGAGCATCGGCTGTGGTTACAATATGGTCTAGCCAGGAAGTTGTGTGCCACGTTTCACTTATATAGGTAAAATTTGTATCAGGCAATAACGCTTGATATAATTAATTTAGTTTCATTACAGAACTGCTGCAGATGTTGTAAGAATAAACGCTTATCTGACATGTCAGCATTAAAATCACCCATGACATAGACACTACATGAACTATTGTCCTCTATGAAGGACTGAATAAAAGCTAACCTGTTCTGAAATTCATCCTCATGGTCATAGGATTCATATTGTGTGTACACATTTACAATAGTACATTTATTTTCATTGTGATTAAACTCCAACCCAATAGCCCAGTCAACGTTAAGCCAAACCACCTTTACCGTTGGGTCATATTTTATGTTCCACAGTATAGCTACACCACCAGCTATCCTCCCACAAACCATTCTCATGCTGAGATCGGTAGTGGACTCTCCAGCACCATGAAACATCTTGTGTAGGGAGTTCAATTTGTCCAGATCTTGCTTGGCCATCCAGGTTTCTTGAAAGCAGACAATGTCACTCTCGTCCAGCAATGTGTCCACCACCAAACGTCTTGATCTATCAGCAGCAGTATGTCCTACTCGGAGGCCACGAGCGTTGTAGGATACAACCCGCATTAATGATCTACCACGGACCCATCAGGGCAGCTGGCCAGTGTGTCTGTCTCCCTGGTCTCTACATATAGGCCTACATTCATCCCAGCATCATGACTGAGCTGAAGCTCGGTACCCTGAGAGCGGGGGGTGTGCTCTAGTCGAGCTTTTTTGAAAGTATAGACCAAGGGTAATTACCACACCACAACTGTCCCACCATTATCCATAGGTGGCGCTACATTCCACGCCCTAAAGCACAAAGGCTTTCTGGAATGGATAGGCTAACCAAGCCCCCTCCCTTCACTCCTTGGGTTGAAATAAAGGCCCTTGTGGATCTTGATGGTATTATATTTCAGATTTGGTATCCCATTGGTAATTCTGCAGCATAGATTTTTCTATACAATTCCAATTTGTCAAGAATATACATTTTTCAATGGTTCGCAATGTTTGGAGGAATCCGCCATTACTGCTTGCAGTTATATTTAGGATTCCTCCGTCAGGAGGAAACCTATTGTTATTGTTAGTTTTATTATTATTATTATTATTATTCTTGTTCCATGGAAGTCAATGGCAGCCCCTAGAACACTTCGACAACTTTTTGTGAAATTTGGCACACTCATTAAGGACAGTTGATTCTATACCTACACCAAGTTTCATGTCTCCCATTAGACCACTCCAGCGCCACCAACGGGTCAAAGTTGGACTTGTGTTTACACACGCAACTTTTGAACCGTATGACCCATTTTCAAAAATGAGGTACCATTGGATTCCCTGGTTCAAGCCGAGTTCAACGCACCCCATGGCGTCAATTTCCGGTTATATAGATTTTCCGCTACTTCCGGTTTTATCAAAAACCTTTGAAAGCCTACTCCTCCTACAATTTTTGTCATATCTTCTTCAAAGTTACCAGAGATGATCTTCAGACCAAGCGTCACAAAAGTTATCGAAAAGAATTTTGATCCTCACAACCCTTTGTCCGGTACAGCCAATCAAATTCATCAGAAAAGCCGCCAAACAGGATGTGAAGTCATGTCTCAGCAAATGTTTGAGATATCAACACGAAACTTGGTATATCGATGGAAGACACTACAACATGTTACCGTGTGCAAAGGCAACTTCATATCTCCAAAAATGATTGATATAAAGCAAATTGAACTTATCGCTAACGCTAAAATAATGCTTTACACATCAGCCAGTCAAAAACTGATACTCTGATTCAATCACAAGTTCATATGAAGACTCTTGAGAATGTTTATAACACAAATCTGTGAAAAAGTTGACTGTAAGATCAAAGGTCGATTTTTGGTGAATATTTGAAACATGCTTGCTTGGCTAATTTCCAGCCAAATTTCCAATGAATGTCTCCCCTCCTCCTGCCCGCGCGTGCTCCACATCCTCACACACTCAGCCTTAACTTACACACGCGCGGGCTTGGCAAGACGCACACGCAACATTTCAGGAGAGTGTGGGCTGACCAAGCCCCCACTCATTCCTTGGTTTCTAGCCAAGGCCTTGTGGATCTTGTAATCTTGGATCTCTTAACAAAAGCTGATCTTTTTAGTATTGCATTTCCGATTTTGTATGCAATGGTAAAAAGTTATACAAATCCTAAAACATTGATATATAAATGTATTTATATATATATAAATCTTTATTTCAGACGCCAAGTTCCACATAAAATAACAGACATAGAGCTATAAAAAAGAGAGTAAAACGAAAACATAAAACATAGATAATACAGTGCATAAAAAGTATGAAGACTTTTGTGCCAATGTAGTCTTAAGTTCCAAGTAATCGATAGCAGCTCTTTAGAGGGTTGACCAGGGCCTCTACTATTCAGTTCTCAGACTTGTCCAGTCGACACATGAAACCATACATCAGTTGTCTCAGGAGTGCCTTACAGGTTGGTACGTGCTTAGACAGAAACAACTGACCAGCACTATGCCACCTAGGCACATTAAGTAGCAATCTAAAAGCATCATTGTAGGCTACTTTCAGTATCTGTATACTCCTTTTCCTCTACATAGACCACAAATGAGCAGTGTACAATGGTGTTATGTAGGTTCTAAACAGGGAACATTTAACTGAATCTGAGCACATAGAAAACGTCCTTAATAACATACTGGCCTGAGAATATATTTGACAGCGCTGTTGATACATATCGTTGTCATCTGTCCAATCATCAGAAATGACATGGCCCAGATATTTTATTTCCTCACAAACACCAAGGGGACTGCCAGATAAATAAAAGGTAGGGAAGGTTAATTTCCTGTCCTGATTACTTCTGACTATCATTATGTGGCTTTTCTTTGCATTATATTTTATATCATGATCTAAGCCATACTGAGAGCACACCCATAGCATCTGTTGCAACAGGCTGAGTGGAACCAGATCATCTGCGTACATCAGATGATTGACAATAGATTCACCAACAAGACAGCCTGTATTTGTCTTATTCAGCTGGCTTGATAAGTCGTCCATATCCATATTAAACAAAAAGGGAAATCAAATTCCTCCTTGTCGAACTCCGTTAAGGAGCTGATACAACATTGTCCCATTTAACATGAAAAGTTTGATTGGCATACCAGAACACCAAAATCCTCACAAGAGGTTTAGGGACACCTCTCGCTATTAGCTTCATAAACAGTTTTTCATGACAAATTCGATCGAAAGCTTTGTAAGCATCAATAAAGCATAAAAATACAGATTAATTAAGACTTGTGTACCTGAGACAATCTCCTTCAGAGCATAGATACAGAGATCAGTACCATGTTTTCTTTTAAAACCAAACTGATTGTCTGCAGTCAGAATATACATTTCCAATTTAGCTACCTAAACTGTCCAAGCAACCAGAACTGGTATATCATCTTGTTAGCAAATCAAATTGTTCATAACAGGATCATGTGTCAAGAAGCTAGACTACAAGCTTCCGGCTCCGAAATAACAGTAATACAAGGCTGCTGAGCTTTAAATAAATATTGTCAAACCCTGTCAAAAGTAACATATAAAATTTGAGTGAGAGGTTGTTTTTAACATCTGATTGTATAATGTGTTGCAGTTGGAGAGTGTAAGCTGTGTTGTTTCTAATACTTGTTGAGTGTACTGTAGACTGAACTGGCTGGTGAAGAGACCATGAGCTGGCTGATGATGGGAGACTGAGCTGGCTGGAGATGGTAGCCCGATCTGACTGGAGATGGTAGACTGATTTGGGATGGGAGATTTAGCTGACTAGTCCCTGAAGCTATTGAAATGGTACTTTGCCTCTGAAGCAACCTAATCCCTACCACGGATATACAGTCAGAGGTTTTCATCCATTTGCCTGTCAGCAGAAACTAGCAACTTGCCAGCTATGTGTGTATCACACACTATACATTTGAGACACGGACTGTCTCTCCACCTTCAAGAGAAGGCTCAAGACGAACTTGTTCCGGGAGTACAATGGTACTTAAGAATGGTTTGCTGAACCCAACGCAAGTTTCCTCAAGGATCACAATGACTCTTGCTTAGACTGTTGCTCTTGTTGGTTAGTGGTAGCTGATTTAAACTGTTGTATTCTATTTGAGTTATTCCTATTTGTAATGCTTTCCTACAGGTACACTTGCACTTAGAGATTAATGTTATGTAATTTTAACTTGTTTAACTACATGCTCTTATGGTTTCTTCCCTTTAGCACTATTTTTTGGTTGTTCACAATATGTACTTCTTGTTTTTGACTACTTGCAATGCTGTGGGGCTATCTTGTTATTATCAGTGACCTATGCACTTTGTAAAGCTCTCTCTTGGAAGTCGCTTTGGATAAAAGCGTCTGCTAAATGAATAAATGTAATGTAAATGTACATTTTTACTTAGTCTCTTTCTGCTAAATGTTCGTTTGGTGTATTTTTCCCTTTTGCATATAATGTTGAATGGGATGTCTAGTTCACTGTGATACACCAACTCTGGTAAGGCTTGAGCATAGGGCTCGAATTGTAGTTGCTTCCTCAGGGAAAGGTTCCCTTTAGGGCTTGTATCTTTGTGTATTACAAGACAAAAGTGAAGGAAAGAAAGTAGTTATTTTAAATCAGATCATTTCTTGAACTATATATTTAGTTATTATAAATAATATTCACATAAAATGCACTTCCAATTAATAATATAGCCTAACAAATATGCTCGTTCAAGTGTAATGTTGCTATGCTTCTTTACGGAATACCTGAATAATACAATTGTTTGACTTGTTTTTATGCATTTGAAGGTCTGTCACCCACTGACAGTATTACCGGCTCACCAAAATGCATGTGAATGTTTACGTCCTACGTTGAATATTGGGGCACACGATTGGTGGATGTTATGAAGGTGTCACGTATATGAGCTCTGATTGGATGCGGACTATAGGTTTCCTGAAAACTTGCCTGTGTCGATAAAGAAACAAAATGTTTGTTCGTTGAAAAATGTGCAGTAACTGGACATGCAAACACGTTGTAAAAGGGTTGAAGGAAAGTATTAAAGCGACACAGAAAAATCCTGCTCCTCTATCGCGAGGGATCGTTCTAATGCACGATTTTGAGCTTCAGCACTCCACCTTCAGGACCCAAACAAGAAGACTTATTTCATCTCTGAAGACCTGAAGACAACTAGCGTTACTACTGCAGCCCTTTTCATTTTCCTTGTTGCACTATTTGACCGTGAGTAATCATTACATATAACGACAGTAGCCTACAAAACATGTATCTTAGCGTTATTATATGTATGATAATTGGAAGACTATTTGATATAGTTTTAAGGCGTGTTATTAGCTAACAAGATATTAGCTAATTTGAGCTAGGCTAGGTGAGCTAAGGATTTCTTTGTTTACAGTATGTATTGCAGGCTTGCAAGCTATAAAACTTTTAACATTATTGTCATGTTACGCTGTGGGACCGACATTCGAACGATCACATATTGTGACGCTGCTCATTAACGGGTTACGTTCTACAGTACGTTTGTAACTTGTTTGGTAAGATAGCTGTAGTGCTAGCCGTAGCCTAGTGCTAATTGGTTTGAGAAACAGTCATTTTAGAAGGTGTCCGGATAATTTAACTCAAACATTGTGACCAAGGATAGTGCTAACAAAGTGTTAAATAACTCTCGATTTTGTGGAAAATAGAAAACATTTAAGCGAACGTTTGAAGTCGGTCTGAAAGTGGTTAAGAAGTATCAGCGGAAATTCCAGGAATTATTTCATTGTTTGTTCTCGAAACTATATAGCGAAATTTTAAACAAATATGTAGACACATACCCCTTAATGCTATTAAAAGGTCAAGGGCTCGTACTAATGTAACATTTTATCTATATATACACAAATTTGTTTTTATAGTCTTCAATCTATCTGCTTCTTAATATCTACAGACTTACATTCGAATGTACACAGTTGAAATAGAATACAGGGAAATATTGGATGTGTAAAGTAAAAAGAGGTTGGTGTCTTGAGAATTCAAACCATCTTATCATGTTCTTAAAGGTCTGTATACTAGAACTGTTGAGCATGAAGTTACAATTATTTAAGATTATGAAATAGTTGTTCAGTAGTGTGGTATGTGGCTTTTTATAGTTGTGATTTTTTCTGTATTTTTTAGATGCCACGTTCCAGCAAACGTTCTACAGCGGCCAAGAAGAACTGGGCTCGTTCAGATGACCAAGGGTCCACTTTCGAGGTTAGAAAAATGAATGTGAATGGTTGAATGAGGATTCTTAACATCACTGTTACATTTTTCAATGGTTCGCAATGTTCGGAGGAATCCGCCATTACTGCTTGCAGTTATATTTATTATTATTCTTGTTCCATGGAAGTCAATGGCAGCCCCTAGAACACTTCGACAACTTTTTGTGAAATTTGGCACACTCATTAAGGACAGTTCATTCTATACCTACACCAAGTTTCATGTCTCCCATTAGACCACTCCAGCGCCACCAACGGGTCAAAGTTGGACTTGTGTTTACACACGCAACTTTTGAACCGTATGACCCATTTTCAAAAATGAGGTACCATTGGATTCCCTGGTTCAAGCCGAGTTCAACGCACCCCATGGCGTCAATTTCCGGTTATATAGATTTTCCGCTACTTCCGGTTTTATCAAAAACCTTTGAAAGCCTACTCCTCCTACAATTTTTGTCATATCTTCTTCAAAGTTACCAGAGATGATCTTCAGACCAAGCCTCACAAAAGTTATCGAAAAGAATTTTGATCCTCACAACCGTTTGTCCGGTACAGCCAATCAAATTCATCAGAAAAGCCGCCAAACAGGATGTGAAGTCATGTCTCAGCAAATCTTTGAGATATCAACACGAAACTTGGTATATCGATGGAAGACACTACAACATGTTACCGTGTGCAAAGGCAACTTCATATCTCCAAAAATGATTGATATAAAGCAAATTGAACTTATCGCTAACGCTAAAATAATGCTTTACACATCAGCCAGTCAAAAACTGATACTCTGATTCAATCACAAGTTCATATGAAGACTCTTGAGAATGTTTATAACACAAATCTGTGAAAAAGTTGACTGTAAGATCAAAGGTCGATTTTTGGTGAATATTTGAAACATGCTTGCTTGGCTAATTTCTAGCCAAATTTCCAATGAATGTCTCCCCTCCTCCTGCCCGCGCGTGCTCCACATCCTCACACACTCAGCCTTAACTTACACACGCGCGGGCTTGGCAAGACGCACACGCAACATTTCAGGAGAGTGTGGGCTGACCAAGCCCCCACTCATTCCTTGGTTTCTAGCAAAGGCCTTGTGGATCTTGTAATCTTGGATCTCTTAACAAAAGCTGATCTTTTTAGTATTGCATTTCCGATTTTGTATGCAATGGTAAAAAGTTATACAAATCCTGAAACATTGATATATATATATATATATATGTATTTATATATTTATAAATCTTTATTTCAGACGCCAAGTTCCACATAAAATAACAGACATAGAGCTATAAAAAAGAGAGTAAAACAAAAACATAAGACATAGATAATACAGTGCATAAAAAGTATGAAGACTTTTGTGCCAATGTAGTCTTAAGTTCCAAGTAATCGATAGCAGCTCTTTAGAGGGTTGACCAGAGCCTCTACTATTCAGTTCTCAGACTTGTCCAGTCGACACATGAAACCATACATCAGTTGTCTCAGGAGTGCCTTACAGGTTGGTACGTGCTTAGACAGAAACAACTGACCAGCACTATGCCACCTAGGCACATTAAGTAGCAATCTAAAAGCATCATTGAAACCATACATCAGTTGTCTCAGGATTGCCTTACAGGTTGGTACGTGCTTAGACACAAACAACTGACTAGCACTATGCCACTTTGGCACATTAAGTAGCAATCTAAAAGCATCATTGTAGGCTACTTTCAGTATCTGTATACTCCTTTACCTGTACATAGACCACAAATGAGCAGTGTACAATGGTGTTATGTAGGTTCTAAACAGGGAACATTTAACTGAATCTGAGCACATAGAAAACGTCCTTAATAACATACTGGCCTGAGAATATATTTGACAGCGCTGTTGATACATATCGTTGTCATCTGTCCAATCATCAGAAATGACATGGCCCAGATATTTTATTTCCTCACAAACACCAAGGGGACTGCCAGATAAATAAAAGGTAGGGAAGGTTAATTTCCTGTCCTGATTACTTCTGACTATCATTATGTGGCTTTTCTTTGCATTATATTTTATATCATGATCTAAGCCATACTGAGAGCACACCCATAGCATCTATTGCAACAGGCTGAGTGGAACCAGATCATTTGCGTACATCAGATGATTGACAATAGATTCACCAACAAGACAGCCTGTATTTGTCTTATTCAGCTAGCTTGATAAGTCGTCCATATCCATATTAAACAAAAAGGGAAATCAAATTCCTCCTCGTCGAACTCCGTTACCAACATGGAAAGGAGCTGATACAACATTGTCCCATTTAACATGAAAAGTTTGATTGGCATACCAGAACACCAAAATCCTCACAAGAGGTTTAGGGACACCTCTCGCTATTAGCTTCATAAACAGTTTTTCATGACAAATTCGATCGAAAGCTTTGTAAGCATCAATAAAGCATAAAAATACAGATGAATTAAGACTTGTGTACCTGAGACAATCTCCTTCAGAGCATAGATACAGAGATCAGTACCTGTTTTCTTTTAAAACCAAACTGATTTTCTGCAGTCAGAATATACATTTCCAATTTCAATCAAATAATTCTCTCAAACACTTAAGACAAGATACTGGCCAATGCAATGGGTCGATAGTTGTCTATGCTGTTCAGTTTACCAGCCTTATCTTTAACAACAGGCACTAACAGTACTGACATAATAGAGTTCGGTAGAACACCATGAACCATAATTCCAGTGAGACACATGGCTAGAAATGGACTGAGTCTATAACTGGCATTTTTTAGATGCTCTGCAGAAATGCAATCCATACCACAAGCTTTGTTGTTGTCTAGCATGTGGATGGCATCATAAATATCTACTGATCTAACTATCAAGTCTGCAGAGATACCTTTATATTCATTATCAATTCTCACTGTGTTACTTTGAACACAATTAAATAGTTTACTGTAGTGCTCATGCCATAGATCAGCAATCTTCTCTGGACAACTAACCCCTTTGATATCAGAAGGGAGGGGAGTTCTGTTTTTATACATGATCTTGACCTCCTTCCAGAAGTCAGTAAGATTGTTATTCTGCATCTTTCTGGCCAGCGAGTCTGCTCTCATTGTGTTTTCATTTCTCTTCATGAAACGAGTGCATATTTAAATCTAGCATTTGTGAGGTTTTTGTTATCAAGCAGCACTCCCTTTCTGGGTCTGCCTGCCTCTGACCAGACTCTAAAGGCTTCTCTAGCAGCAGCATGTTGCTCAGACACAAACTCATTCCAGACAGGCCGTGCGTTAGGGACCTTACTCTTGTGATTAATAAAAGGTTCACTGGAAGCATAAAGACATTTGACAATATCATCATACATGGCACAGAGCTTTTCAGCATGATGTTTATCCTTGCAGTTCATATCCGTGCACATTAGGGCATCCCTAGAAAATGCAACATCACTATGTAAGCTGTCAGTTAATAGAGAATATCTGTGCATAACCTCTTTGGTCAATTTCGACCAGTCCAGTTTTCTTGGGGGGCCAGCAACAAGGGTACACTCTCAACATTTAGCAGCATAGCAACTGGTATGTGATCAGTGGTGGCCAGCCCATAACACATCTCTATACTTTCCAGTGAGTCATGAGCATCGGCTGTGGTTACAGTATGGTCTAGCCAGGAAGTTGTGTGCCACGTTTCACTTATATAGGTAAAACTTGTATCAGGCAATAACGCTTGATATAATTAATTTAGTTTCATTACAGAACTGCTGCAGATGTTGTGCGAATAAACGCTTATCTGACATGTCAGCATTAAAATTACCCATGACATAGACAAAACATGAACTATTGTCCTCTATGAAGGACTGAATAAAAGCTAACCTGTTCTGAAATTCATCCTCATGGTCATAGGATTCATATGGTGGGTACACATTTACAATAGTAAATGTATTTTCATTGTGATTAAACTCCAACCCAATAGCCCAGTCAACGTTAAGCCACACCACCTTTACCGTTGGGTCATATTTTATGTTCCACAGTATAGCTACAACACCAGCTATCCTCCCACAAACCATTCTCATGCTGAGATCGGTAGTGGACTCTCCAGCACCATGAAAGTTCTTGTGTAGGGAGTTCAATTTGTCCAGATCTTGCTTGGCCATCCAGGTTTCTTGAAGGCAGACAATGTCACTCTCGTCCAGCAATGTGTCCACCACCAAACGTCTTGATCTATCAGCAGCAGTATGTCCTACTCCGAGGCCACGAGCGTTGTAGGATACAACCCGCATTAATGATCTACCACGGACCCATCAGGGCAGCTGGCCGGTGTGTCTGTCTCCCTGGTCTCTACATATAGGCCTACATTCATCCCAGCATCATGACTGAGCTGAAGCACGGTACCCTGAGAGCGGGGGGTATGCTCTGGTCGAGCTTTTTTGAAAGTATACACCAAGGGTAATTACCACACCACAACTGTCCCACCATTACCCATAGGTGGCGCTACATTCCACGCCCTAAAGCACAAAGGCTTTCTGGAATGGATAGGCTAACCAAGCCCCCTCCCTTCACTCCTTGGGTTGAAATAAAGGCCCTTGTGGATCTTGATGGTATTATTTCAGATTTGGTATCCCATTGGTAATTCTGCAGCTTAGATTTTTCTATACAGTTCCAATTTGTCAAGAATATACATTTTTCAATGGTTCGCAATGTTTGGAGGAATCCGCCATTACTGCTTGCAGTTATATTTAGGATTCCTCCGTCAGGAGGAAACCTATTGTTATTGTTAGTTTTATTATTATTATTATTCTTGTTCCATGGAAGTCAATGGCAGCCCCTAGAACACTTCGACAACTTTTTGTGAAATTTGGCACACTCATTAAGGACAGTTGATTCTATACCTACACCAAGTTTCATGTCTCCCATTAGACCACTCCAGCGCCACCAATGGGTCAAAGTTGGACTTGTGTTTACACACGCAACTTTTGAACCGTATGACCCATTTTCAAAAATGAGGTACCATTGGATTCCCTGGTTCAAGCCGAGTTCAACGCACCCCATGGCGTCAATTTCCGGTTATATAGATTTTCCGCTACTTCCGGTTTTATCAAAAACCTTTGAAAGCCTACTCCTCCTACAATTTTTGTCATATCTTCTTCAAAGTTACCAGAGATGATCTTCAGACCAAGCGTCACAAAAGTTATCGAAAAGAATTTTGATCCTCACAACCGTTTGTCCGGTACAGCCAATCAAATTCATCAGAAAAGCCGCCAAACAGGATGTGAAGTCCTGTCTCAGCAAATCTTTGAGATATCAACACGAAACTTGGTATATCGATGGAAGACACTACAACATGTTACCGTGTGCAAAGGCAACTTCATATCTCCAAAAATGATTGATATAAAGCAAATTGAACTTATCGCTAACGCTAAAATAATGCTTTACACATCAGCCAGTCAAAAACTGATACTCTGATTCAATCACAAGTTCATATGAAGACTCTTGAGAATGTTTATAACACAAATCTGTGAAAAAGTTGACTGTAAGATCAAAGGTCGATTTTTGGTGAATATTTGAAACATGCTTGCTTGGCTAATTTCTAGCCAAATTTCCAATGAATGTCTCCCCTCCTCCTGCCCGCGCGTGCTCCACATCCTCACACACTCAGCCTTAACTTACACACGCGCGGGCTTGGCCGGACGCACACGCAACATTTCAGGAGAGTGTGGGCTGACCAAGCCCCCACTCATTCCTTGGTTTCTAGCAAAGGCCTTGTGGATCTTGTAATCTTGGATCTCTTAACAAAAGCTGATCTTTTTAGTATTGCATTTCCGATTTTGTATGCAATGGTAAAAAGTTATACAAATCCTGAAACATTGATATATATATAAGTATTTATATATATAAATCTTTATTTCAGACGCCAAGTTACACATAAAATAACAGACATAGAGCTATAAAAAAGAGAGTAAAACAAAAACATAAAACATAGATAATACAGTGCATAAAAAGTATGAAGACAGTTGTGCCAATGTAGTCTTAAGTTCCAAGTAATCGATAGCAGCTCTTTAGAGGGTTGACCAGAGCCTCTACTATTCAGTTCTCAGACTTGTCCAGTCGACACATGAAACCATACATCAGTTGTCTCAGGATTGCCTTACAGGTTGGTACGTGCTTTTGACACAAACAACTGACTAGCACTATGCCACCTTGGCACATTAAGTAGCAATCTAAAAGCATCATTGTAGGCTACTTTCAGTATCTGTATACTCCTTTTCCTCTACATAGACCACAAATGAGCAGTGTACAATGGTGTTATGTAGGTTCTAAACAGGGAACATTTAACTGAATCTGAGCACATAGAAAACGTCCTTAATAACATACTGGCCTGAGAATATATTTGACAGCGCTGTTGATACATATCGTTGTCATCTGTCCAATCATCAGAAATGACATGGCCCAGATATTTTATTTCCTCACAAACACCAAGGGGACTGCCAGATAAATAAAAGGTAGGGAAGGTTAATTTCCTGTCCTGATTACTTCTGACTATCATTATGTGGCTTTTCTTTGCATTATATTTTATATCATGATCTAAGCCATACTGAGAGCACACCCATAGCATCTGTTGCAACAGGCTGAGTGGAACCAGATAATCTGCGTACATCAGATGATTGACAATAGATTCACCAACAAGACAGCCTGTATTTGTCTTATTCAGCTGGCTTGATAAGTCGTCCATATCCATATTAAACAAAAAGGGAAATCAAATTCCTCCTTGTCGAACTCCGTTACCAACATGGAAAGCAGCTGATACAACATTGTCCCATTTAACATGAAAAGTTTGATTTGCATACCAGAACACCAAAATCCTCACAAGAGGTTTAGGGAAACCTCTCGCTATTAGCTTCATAAACAGTTTTTCATGACAAATTCGATCGAAAGCTTTGTAAGCATCAATAAAGCATAAAAATACAGATGAATTAAGACTTGTGTACCTGAGACAATCTCCTTCAGAGCATAGATACAGAGATCAGTACCATGTTTTCTTTTAAAACCAAACTGATTTTCTGCAGTCAGAATATACATTTCCAATTTCAATCAAATAATTCTCTCAAACACTTTAGACAAGATACTGGCCAATGCAATGGGTCGATAGTTGTGTAGCCCGGGTGGTAAACATTTCTGTTGAAACAATCCTATTACATAAATATAAAAGTTTGAATACATAATACTTAAGTTCATAGTTTAATAAATAGACTTTAAGGTTTGAGAGTATGATTTTGATTTGATGAGAAATGCATATTGTTCATGTTTTACTGAATACAGCATTTGGAAATGTATATCTGTTGTTTAAAAAACGCATGTTAAAATGTACCGGTTACAAATATGAAGAGAGTAAGATGAATGTTTTGTGAATCTATGTTGTTGCTTTAATTTTGATTATGATGTTAAGCCAATCCGGTTTGAGGTCAAAGGGCAGGGTAACACGGGAAGTTGGGGTAGATGAGGTTGGAGTAGAAAAAGACAGAGCGAGCGGAGGAGTTGGAGGGAGAAGAAAATTGTAGCGTACGGTAAAATACCAAGAGTGAAGATTTTATATTATCATTAGTGGTGTTATGTTTATATTGTTGGGTGAATATCTCAACCAACAACAATAACCCAGAAAGAGGAGTTTGGCTGTTGGCGGTTTTGGATAAAGCACGGGCTTTGCCGCCAGACTAGCGACAGCGAGTGCCAGGTTGGAGCCGGTGGAGGTCGGGATTGTCGTCGTCCTCAGTCTTCTTCCTGAGTTGGTTCGTCTCGTAAATCCACGAGAGTATTTGGTCGGTCTCTCCTTCACCTGCTGCCGCCCTTCTGCCGCAGTGCGTGTGCTACCGCACTGCTGATCCGAGGTACCAGCTCCTTGTTATTTTGTGCCATCCTGGCGAAACAGCCATTTTGTTTACGGCTACAACGCACACGAGCTACACTCAGGCCTGCACCGTAGAACTGTACTGAATTAAGGTATTCGTGTAGTTAGCATTGCCGGCTAGTTTGTATTGTGTGTCCATGTGCATTACGATGTCATGTAAATGTTGAACCAATAACTGAAGAACTGATTTTTTGTCTGAAGTAAATCTTTCCTGTTTTTGTTTAACAGTTGGTTGTATTGTTTTTTTCATATGTTAAATTGGTTTAAGTTAGTAACAATTACTAACGAACTCAGGTTAGCCACCTCTCATTACAAATCCACCAAACTAGAGAGGCGCTACAGTTGTCTATGCTGTTCAGTTTACCAGCCTTATCTTTAACAACAGGCACTAACAGTACTGACATAATAGAGTTCGGTAGAACACCATGAACCATAATTCCAGTGAGACACATGGCTAGAAATGGACTGAGTCTATAACTGGCATTTTTTAGATGCTCTGCAGAAATGGAATCCATACCACAAGCTTTGTTGTTGTCTAGCATGTGGATGGCATCATAAATATCTACTGATCTAACTATCAAGTCTGCAGAGATACCTTTATATTGATTTTCAATTCTCACTGTGTTACTTTGAACACAATTAAATAGTTTACTGTAGTGCTCATGCCATAGATCAGCAATCTTCTCTGGACAACTAACCCCTTTGATATCAGAAGGGAGGGGAGTTCTGTTATTATTTATGATCTTGACCTCCTTCCAGAAGTCAGTAAGATTGTTATTCTGCATCTTTCTGGCCAGCGAGTCTACTCTCATTGTGTTTTCATTTCTCTTAATGAAACGAGTGCATATTTAAATCTAGCATTTGTGAGGTTTTTGTTATCAAGCAGCACTCCCTGTCTGGGTCTGCCTGCCTCTGACCAGACTCTAAAGGCTTCTCTAGCAGCAGCATGTTGCTCAGACACAAACTCATTCCAGACAGGCCGTGCGTTAGGGACCTTACTCTTGTGATTAATAAAAGGTTCACTGGAAGCATAAAGACATTTGACAATATCATCATACATGGCACAGAGCTTTTCAGCATGATGTTTATCCTTGCAGTTCATATCCGTGCACATTAGGGCATCCCTAGAAAATGCAACATCACTATGTAAGCTGTCAGTTAATAGAGAATATCTGTGCCGAACCTCTTTGGTCAATTTTGACCAGTCCAGTTTTCTTGGGGGGCCAGCAACAAGGGTACAATCTCAACATTTAGCAGCATAGCAACTGGTATGTGATCAGTGGTGGCCAGCCCATAACACATCTCTATACTTTCCAGTGAGTCATGAGCATCGGCTGTGGTTACAATATGGTCTAGCCAGGAAGTTGTGTGCCACGTTTCACTTATATAGGTAAAACTTGTATCAGGCAATAACGCTTGATATAATTAATTTAGTTTCATTACAGAACTGCTGCAGATGTTGTGCGAATAAACGCTTATCTGACATTTCAGCATTAAAATCACCCATGACATAGACACAACATGAACTATTGTCCTCTATGAAGGACTGAATAAAAGCTAACCTGTTCTGAAATTCATCCTCATGGTCATAGGATTCATATGGTGTGTACACATTTACAATAGTAAATTTATTTTCATTGTGATTAAACTCCAACCCAATAGCCCAGTCAACGTTAAGCCACACCACCTTTACCGTTGGGTCATATTTTATGTTCCACAGTATAGCTACACCACCAGCTATCCTCCCACAAACCATTCTCATGCTGAGATTGGTAGTGGACTCTCCAGCACTATGAAACATCTTGTGTAGGGAGTTCAATTTGTCCAGATCTTGCTTGGCCATCCAGGTTTCTTGAAGGCAGACAATGTCACTCTCGTCCAGCAATGTGTCCACCACCAAACGTCTTGATCTATCAGCAGCAGTATGTCCTACTCGGAGGCCACGAGCGTTGTAGGATACAACCCGCATTAATGATCTACCACGGACCCATCAGGGCAGCTGGCCGGTGTGTCTGTCTCCCTGGTCTCTACATATAGGCCTACATTCATCCCAGCATCATGACTGAGCTGAAGCTCGGTACCCTGAGAGTGGGGGGTATGCTCTGGTCGAGCTTTTTTGAAAGTATAGACCAAGGGTAATTACCACACCACAACTGTCCCACCATTACCCATAGGTGGCGCTACATTCCACGCCCTAAAGCACAAAGGCTTTCTGGAATGGATAGGCTAACCAAGCCCCCTCCCTTCACTCCTTGGGTTGAAATAAAGGCCCTTGTGGATCTTGATGGTATTATATTTCAGATTTGGTATCCCATTGGTAATTCTGCAGCATAGATTTTTCTATACAGTTCCAATTTGTCAAGAATATACATTTTTCAATGGTTCGCAATGTTTGGAGGAATCCGCCATTACTGCTTGCAGTTATATTTATTATTATTCTTGTTCCATGGAAGTCAATGGCAGCCCCTAGAACACTTCGACAACTTTTTGTGAAATTTGGCACACTCATTAAGGACAGTTGATTCTATACCTACACCAAGTTTCATGTCTCCCATTAGACCACTCCAGCGCCACCAATGGGTCAAAGTTGGACTTGTGTTTACACACGCAACTTTTGAACCGTATGACCCATTTTCAAAAATGAGGTACCATTGGATTCCCTGGTTCAAGCCGAGTTCAACGCACCCCATGGCGTCAATTTCCGGTTATATAGATTTTCCGCTACTTCCGGTTTTATCAAAAACCTTTGAAAGCCTACTCCTCCTACAATTTTTGTCATATCTTCTTCAAAGTTACCAGAGATGATCTTCAGACCAAGCGTCACAAAAGTTATCGAAAAGAATTTTGATCCTCACAACCGTTTGTCCGGTACAGCCAATCAAATTCATCAGAAAAGCCGCCAAACAGGATGTGAAGTCCTGTCTCAGCAAATCTTTGAGATATCAACACGAAACTTGGTATATCGATGGAAGACACTACAACATGTTACCGTGTGCAAAGGCAACTTCATATCTCCAAAAATGATTGATATAAAGCAAATTGAACTTATCGCTAACGCTAAAATAATGCTTTACACATCAGCCAGTCAAAAACTGATACTCTGATTCAATCACAAGTTCATATGAAGACTCTTGAGAATGTTTATAACACAAATCTGTGAAAAAGTTGACTGTAAGATCAAAGGTCGATTTTTGGTGAATATTTGAAACATGCTTGCTTGGCTAATTTCTAGCCAAATTTCCAATGAATGTCTCCCCTCCTCCTGCCCGCGCGTGCTCCACATCCTCACACACTCAGCCTTAACTTACACACGCGCGGGCTTGGCAAGACGCACACGCAACATTTCAGGAGAGTGTGGGCTGACCAAGCCCCCACTCATTCCTTGGTTTCTAGCCAAGGCCTTGTGGATCTTGTAATCTTGGATCTCTTAACAAAAGCTGATCTTTTTAGTATTGCATTTCCGATTTTGTATGCAATGGTAAAAAGTTATACAAATCCTGAAACATTGATATATATATATGTATTTATATATATATAAATCTTTATTTCAGACGCCAAGTTCCACATAAAATAACAGACATAGAGCTATAAAAAAGAGAGTAAAACGAAAACATAAAACATAGATAATACAGTGCATAAAAAGTATGAAGACTTTTGTGCCAATGTAGTCTTAAGTTCCAAGTAATCGATAGCAGCTCTTTAGAGGGTTGACCAGGGCCTCTACTATTCAGTTCTCAGACTTGTCCAGTCGACACATGAAACCATACATCAGTTGTCTCAGGAGTGCCTTACAGGTTGGTACGTGCTTAGACAGAAACAACTGACCAGCACTATGCCACCTAGGCACATTAAGTAGCAATCTAAAAGCATCATTGAAACCATACATCAGTTGTCTCAGGATTGCCTTACAGGTTGGTACGTGCTTAGACACAAACAACTGACTAGCACTATGCCACCTTGGCACATTAAGTAGCAATCTAAAAGCATCATTGTAGGCTACTTTCAGTATCTGTATACTCCTTTACCTGTACATAGACCACAAATGAGCAGTGTACAATGGTGTTATGTAGGTTCTAAACAGGGAACATTTAACTGAATCTGAGCACATAGAAAACGTCCTTAATAACATACTGGCCTGAGAATATATTTGACAGCGCTGTTGATACATATCGTTGTCATCTGTCCAATCATCAGAAATGACATGGCAGATATTTTATTTCCTCACAAACACCAAGGGGACTGCCAGATAAATAAAAGGTAGGGAAGGTTAATTTCCTGTCCTGATTACTTCTGACTATCATTATGTGGCTTTTCTTTGCATTATATTTTATATCATGATCTAAGCCATACTGAGAGCACACCCATAGCATCTGTTGCAACAGGCTGAGTGGAACCAGATAATCTGCGTACATCAGATGATTGACAATAGATTCACCAACAAGACAGCCTGTATTTGTCTTATTCAGCTGGCTTGATAAGTCGTCCATATCCATATTAAACAAAAAGGGAAATCAAATTCCTCCTTGTCGAACTCCGTTACCAACATGGAAAGCAGCTGATACAACATTGTCCCATTTAACATGAAAAGTTTGATTTGCATACCAGAACACCAAAATCCTCACAAGAGGTTTAGGGAAACCTCTCGCTATTAGCTTCATAAACAGTTTTTCATGACAAATTCGATCGAAAGCTTTGTAAGCATCAATAAAGCATAAAAATACAGATGAATTAAGACTTGTGTACCTGAGACAATCTCCTTCAGAGCATAGATACAGAGATCAGTACCATGTTTTCTTTTAAAACCAAACTGATTTTCTGCAGTCAGAATATACATTTCCAATTTCAATCAAATAATTCTCTCAAACACTTTAGACAAGATACTGGCCAATGCAATGGGTCGATAGTTGTGTAGCCCGGGTGGTAAACATTTCTGTTGAAACAATCCTATTACATAAATATAAAAGTTTGAATACATAATACTTAAGTTCATAGTTTAATAAATAGACTTTAAGGTTTGAGAGTATGATTTTGATTTGATGAGAAATGCATATTGTTCATGTTTTACTGAATACAGCATTTGGAAATGTATATCTGTTGTTTAAAAAACGCATGTTAAAATGTACCGGTTACAAATATGAAGAGAGTAAGATGAATGTTTTGTGAATCTATGTTGTTGCTTTAATTTTGATTATGATGTTAAGCCAATCCGGTTTGAGGTCAAAGGGCAGGGTAACACGGGAAGTTGGGGTAGATGAGGTTGGAGTAGAAAAAGACAGAGCGAGCGGAGGAGTTGGAGGGAGAAGAAAATTGTAGCGTACGGTAAAATACCAAGAGTGAAGATTTTATATTATCATTAGTGGTGTTATGTTTATATTGTTGGGTGAATATCTCAACCAACAACAATAACCCAGAAAGAGGAGTTTGGCTGTTGGCGGTTTTGGATTAAGCACGGGCTTTGCCGCCAGACTAGCGACAGCGAGTGCCAGGTTGGAGCCGGTGGAGGTCGGGATTGTCGTCGTCCTCAGTCTTCTTCCTGAGTTGGTTCGTCTCGTAAATCCACGAGAGTATTTGGTCGGTCTCTCCTTCACCTGCTGCCGCCCTTCTGCCGCAGTGCGTGTGCTACCGCACTGCTGATCCGAGGTACCAGCTCCTTGTTATTTTGTGCCATCCTGGCGAAACAGCCATTTTGTTTACGGCTACAACGCACACGAGCTACACTCAGGCCTGCACCGTAGAACTGTACTGAATTAAGGTATTCGTGTAGTTAGCATTGCCGGCTAGTTTGTATTGTGTGTCCATGTGCATTACGATGTCATGTAAATGTTGAACCAATAACTGAAGAACTGATTTTTTGTCTGAAGTAAATCTTTTGGTTGGTTTTCGTTGGTTGTATTGTTTTTTTCATATGTTAAATTGGTTTAAGTTAGTAACAATTACTAACGAACTCAGGTTAGCCACCTCTCATTACAAATCCACCAAACTAGAGAGGCGCTACAGTTGTCTATGCTGTTCAGTTTACCAGCCTTATCTTTAACAACAGGCACTAACAGTACTGACATAATAGAGTTCGGTAGAACACCATGAACCATAATTCCAGTGAGACACATGGCTAGAAATGGACTGAGTCTATAACTGGCATTTTTTAGATGCTCTGCAGAAATGGAATCCATACCACAAGCTTTGTTGTTGTCTAGCATGTGGATGGCATCATAAATATCTACTGATCTAACTATCAAGTCTGCAGAGATACCTTTATATTGATTATCAATTCTCACTGTGTTACTTTGAACACAATTAAATAGTTTACTGTAGTGCTCATGCCATAGATCAGCAATCTTCTCTGGACAACTAACCCCTTTGATATCAGAAGGGAGGGGAGTTCTGTTATTATTTATGATCTTGACCTCCTTCCAGAAGTCAGTAAGATTGTTATTCTGCATCTTTCTGGCCAGCGAGTCTACTCTCATTGTGTTTTCATTTCTCTTAATGAAACGAGTGCATATTTAAATCTAGCATTTGTGAGGTTTTTGTTATCAAGCAGCACTCCCTGTCTGGGTCTGCCTGCCTCTGACCAGACTCTAAAGGCTTCTCTAGCAGCAGCATGTTGCTCAGACACAAACTCATTCCAGACAGGCCGTGCGTTAGGGACCTTACTCTTGTGATTAATAAAAGGTTCACTGGAAGCATAAAGACATTTGACAATATCATCATACATGGCACAGAGCTTTTCAGCATGATGTTTATCCTTGCAGTTCATATCCGTGCACATTAGGGCATCCCTAGAAAATGCAACATCACTATGTAAGCTGTCAGTTAATAGAGAATATCTGTGCCGAACCTCTTTGGTCAATTTTGACCAGTCCAGTTTTCTTGGGGGGCCAGCAACAAGGGTACAATCTCAACATTTAGCAGCATAGCAACTGGTATGTGATCAGTGGTGGCCAGCCCATAACACATCTCTATACTTTCCAGTGAGTCATGAGCATCGGCTGTGGTTACAATATGGTCTAGCCAGGAAGTTGTGTGCCACGTTTCACTTATATAGGTAAAACTTGTATCAGGCAATAACGCTTGATATAATTAATTTAGTTTCATTACAGAACTGCTGCAGATGTTGTGCGAATAAACGCTTATCTGACATTTCAGCATTAAAATCACCCATGACATAGACACAACATGAACTATTGTCCTCTATGAAGGACTGAATAAAAGCTAACCTGTTCTGAAATTCATCCTCATGGTCATAGGATTCATATGGTGTGTACACATTTACAATAGTAAATTTATTTTCATTGTGATTAAACTCCAACCCAATAGCCCAGTCAACGTTAAGCCACACCACCTTTACCGTTGGGTCATATTTTATGTTCCACAGTATAGCTACACCACCAGCTATCCTCCCACAAACCATTCTCATGCTGAGATTGGTAGTGGACTCTCCAGCACTATGAAACATCTTGTGTAGGGAGTTCAATTTGTCCAGATCTTGCTTGGCCATCCAGGTTTCTTGAAGGCAGACAATGTCACTCTCGTCCAGCAATGTGTCCACCACCAAACGTCTTGATCTATCAGCAGCAGTATGTCCTACTCGGAGGCCACGAGCGTTGTAGGATACAACCCGCATTAATGATCTACCACGGACCCATCAGGGCAGCTGGCCGGTGTGTCTGTCTCCCTGGTCTCTACATATAGGCCTACATTCATCCCAGCATCATGACTGAGCTGAAGCTCGGTACCCTGAGAGTGGGGGGTATGCTCTGGTCGAGCTTTTTTGAAAGTATAGACCAAGGGTAATTACCACACCACAACTGTCCCACCATTACCCATAGGTGGCGCTACATTCCACGCCCTAAAGCACAAAGGCTTTCTGGAATGGATAGGCTAACCAAGCCCCCTCCCTTCACTCCTTGGGTTGAAATAAAGGCCCTTGTGGATCTTGATGGTATTATATTTCAGATTTGGTATCCCATTGGTAATTCTGCAGCATAGATTTTTCTATACAGTTCCAATTTGTCAAGAATATACATTTTTCAATGGTTCGCAATGTTTGGAGGAATCCGCCATTACTGCTTGCAGTTATATTTATTAGGATTCCTCCGTCAGGAGGAAACCTATTGTTATTGTTAGTTTTATTATTATTATTATTATTCTTGTTCCATGGAAGTCAATGGCAGCCCCTAGAACCCTTCGACAACTTTTTGTGAAATTTGGCACACTCATTAAAGACAGTTGATTCTATACCTACACCAAGTTTCATGTCTCCCATTAGACCACTCCAGCGCCACCAACGGGTCAAAGTTGGACTTGTGTTTACACACGCAACTTTTGAACCGTATGACCCATTTTCAAAAATGAGGTACCATTGGATTCCCTGGATCAAGCCGAGTTCAACGCACCCCATGGCGTCAATTTCCGGTTATATAGATTTTCCGCTATTTCCGGTTTTATCAAAAACCTTTGAAAGCCTACTCCTCCTACAATTTTTGTCATATCTTCTTCAAAGTTACCAGAGATGATCTTCAGACCAAGCCTCACAAAAGGTATCGAAAATAATTTTGATCCTCGCAACCGTTTGTCCGTTACAGCCAATCAAATTCATCAGAAAAGCCGCCAAACAGGATGTGAAGTCATGTCTCAGCAAATCTTTGAGATATCAACACGAAACTTGGTACATCGATGGAAGACACTACAACATGTTACCGTGTGCAAAGGCAACTTCATATCTCCAAAAATGATTGATATAAAGCAAATTGAACTTATCGCTAACGCTAAAATAATGCTTTACACATCAGCCAGTCAAAAACTGATACTCTGATTCAATCACAACTTCATATGAAGACTCTTGAGAATGTTTATAACACAAATCTGTGAAAAAGTTGACTGTAAGATCAAAGGTTGATTTTTGGTGAATATTTGAAACATGCTTGCTTGGCTAATTTCAAGCCAAATTTCCAATGAATGTCTCCCCTCCTCCTGCCCGCGCGTGCTCCACATCCTCACACACTCAGCCTTAACTTACACACGCGCGGGCTTGGCAAGACGCACACGCAACATTTCAGGAGAGTGTGGGCTGACCAAGCCCCCACTCATTCCTTGGTTTCTAGCAAAGGCCTTGTGGATCTTGTAATCTTGGATCTCTTAACAAAAGCTGATCTTTTTAGTATTGCATTTCCGATTTTGTATCCAATGGTAAAAAGTTATACAAATCCTGAAACATTGATATATATATATATGTATTTATATATATATAAATCTTTATTTCAGACGCCAAGTTCCACATAAAATAACAGACATAGAGCTATAAAAAAGAGAGTAAAACGAAAACATAAAACATAGATAATACAGTGCATAAAAAGTATGAAGACTTTTGTGCCAATGTAGTCTTAAGTTCCAAGTAATCGATAGCAGCTCTTTAGAGGGTTGACCAGAGCCTCTACTATTCAGTTCTCAGACTTGTCCAGTCGACACATGAAACCATACATCAGTTGTGTCAGGAGTGCCTTACAGGTTGGTACGTGCTTAGACAGAAACAACTGACCAGCACTGTGCCACCTAGGCACATTAAGTAGCAATCTAAAAGCATCATTGAAACCTTACATCAGTTGTCTCAGGATTGCCTTACAGGTTGATACGTGCTTAGACACAAACAACTGACTAGCACTATGCCACCTTGGCACATTAAGTAGCAATCTAAAAGCATCATTGTAGGCTACTTTCAGTATCTGTATACTCCTTTTCCTGTACATAGACCACAAATGAGCAGTGTACAATGGTGTTATGTAGGTTCTAAACAGGGAACATTTAACTGAATCTGAGCACATAGAAAACGTCCTTAATAACATACTGGCCTGAGAATATATTTTACAGCGCTGTTGATACATATCGTTGTCATCTGTCCAATCATCAAAAATGACATGGCCCAGATATTTTATTTCCTCACAAACACCAAGGGGACTGCCAGATAAATAAAAGGTAGGGAAGGTTAATTTCCTGTCCTGATTACTTCTGACTATCATTATGTGGCTTTTCTTTGCATTACATTTTATATCATGATCTAAGCCATACTGAGAGCACACCCATAGCATCTGTTGCAACAGGCTGAGTGGAACCAGATCATCTGCGTACATCAGATGATTGACAATAAATTCACCAACAAGACAGCCTGTATTTGTCTTATTCAGCTGGCTTGATAAGTCGTCCATATCCATATTAAACAAAAAGGGAAATCAAATTCCTCCTTGTCGAACTCCGTTACCAACATGGAAAGGAGCTGATACAACATTGTCCCATTTAACATGAAAAGTTTGATTGGCATACCAGAACACCAAAATCCTCACAAGAGGTTTAGGGACACCTCTCGCTATTAGCTTCATAAACTGTTTTTCATGACAAATTCGATCGAAAGCTTTGTAAGCATCAATAAAGCATAAAAATACAGATGAATTAAGACTTGTGTACCTGAGACAATCTCCTTCAGAGCATAGATACAGAGATCAGTACCATGTTTTCTTTTAAAACCAAACTGATTTTCTGCAGTCAGAATATACATTTCCAATTTCAATCAAATAATTCTCTCAAACACTTTAGACAAGATACTGGCCAATGCAATGGGTCGATAGTTGTCTATGCTGTTCAGTTTACCAGCCTTATCTTTAACAACAGGCACTAACAGTACTGACATAAGAGTTCGGTAGAACACCATGAACCATAATTCCAGTGAGACACATGGCTAGAAATGGACTGAGTCTATAACTGGCATTTTTTAGATGCTCTGCAGAAATATAATCCATACCACAAGCTTTGTTGTTGTCTAGCATGTGGATGGCATCATAAATATCTACTGGTCTAACTATCAAGTCTGCAGAGATACCTTTATATTGATTATCAATTCTCACTGTGTTACTTTGAACACAATTATATAGTTTACTGTAGTGCTCATGCCATATATCAGCAATCTTCTCTGGACAACTAACCCCTTTGATAACAGAAGGGAGGGGAGTTCTGTTATTATTTATGATCTTGACCTCCTTCCAGAAGTCAGTAAGATTGTTATTTTGCATCTTTCTGGCCAGCGAGTCTGCTCTCATTGTGTTTTCATTTCTCTTAATGAAACGAGTGCATATTTAAATCTAGCATTTGTGAGGTTTTTGTTATCAAGCAGCACTCCCTGTCTGGGTCTGCCTGCCTCTGACCAGACTCTAAAGGCTTCTCTAGCAGCAGCATGTTGCTCAGACACAAACTCATTCCAGACAGGCTGTGCGTTAGGGACCTTACTCTTGTGATTAATAAAAGGTTCACTGGAAGCATAAAGACATTTGACAATATCATCATACATGGCACAGAGCTTTTCAGCATGATGTTTATCCTTGCAGTTCATATTCGTGCACATTAGGGCATCCCTAGAAAATGCAACATCACTATGTAAGCTGTCAGTTAATAGAGAATATCTGTGCATAACCTCTTTGGTCAATTTTGACCAGTCCAGTTTTCTTGGGGGGCCAGCAACAAGGGTACACTCTCAACATTTAGCAGCATAGCAACTGGTATGTGATCAGTGGTGGCCAGCCCATAACACATCTCTATACTTTCCAGTGAGTCATGAGCATCGGCTGTGGTTACAATATGGTCTAGCCAGGAAGTTGTGTGCCACGTTTCACTTATATAGGTAAAACTTGTATCAGGCAATAACGCTTGATATAATTAATTTAGTTTCATTACAGAACTGCTGCAGATGTTGTGCGAATAAACGCTTATCTGACATGTCAGCATTAAAATCACCCATGACATAGACACAACATGAACTATTGTCCTCTATGAAGGACTGAATAAAAGCTAACCTGTTCTGAAATTCATCCTCATGGTCAGAGGATTCATATGGTGTGTACACATTTACAATAGTCAACTCATTTTCATTGTGATTAAACTCCAACCCAATAGCCCAGTCAACGTTAAGCCACACCACCTTTACCGTTGGGTCATATTTTATGTTCCACAGTATAGCTACACCACCAGCTATCCTCCCACAAACCATTCTCATGCTGAGATCGGTAGTGGACTCTCCAGCACCATGAAAGTTCTTGTGTAGGGAGTTCAATTTGTCCAGATCTTGCTTGGCCATCCAGGTTTCTTGAAGGCAGACAATGTCACTCTCGTCCAGCAATGTGTCCACCACCAAACGTCTTGATCTATCAGCAGCAGTATGTCCTACTCGGAGGCCACGAGCGTTGTAGGATACAACCCGCATTAATGATCTACCACGGACCCATCAGGGCAGCTGGCCGGTGTGTCTGTCTCCCTGGTCTCTACATATAGGCCTACATTCATCCCAGCATCATGACTGAGCTGAAGCTCGGTACCCTGAGATCGGGGGGTATGCTCTGGTCGAGCTTTTTTGAAAGTATAGACCAAGGGTAATTACCACACCACAACTGTCCCACCATTACCCATAGGTGGCGCTACATTCCACGCCCTAAAGCACAAAGGCTTTCTGGAATGGATAGGCTAACCAAGCCCCCTCCCTTCACTCCTTGGGTTGAAATAAAGGCCCTTGTGGATCTTGATGGTATTAGATTTCAGATTTGGTATCCCATTGGTAATTCTGCAGCATAGATTTTTCTATACAGTTCCAATTTGTCAAGAATATACATTTTTCAATGGTTCGCAATGTTTGGAGGAATCCGCCATTACTGCTTGCAGTTATATTTATTTAGCTTATATTTATTATTATTATTATTCTTGTTCCATGGAAGTCAATGGCAGCCCCTAGAACACTTCGACAACGTTTTGTGAAATTTGGCACACTCATTAAGGACAGTTGATTCTATACCTACACCAAGTTTCATGTCTCCCATTAGACCACTCCAGCGCCACCAACGGGTCAAAGTTGGACTTGTGTTTACACACGCAACTTTTGAACCGTATGACCCATTTTCAAAAATGAGGTACTATTGGATTCCCTGGTTCAAGCCGAGTTCAACGCACCCCATGGCGTCAATTTCCGGTTATATAGATTTTCCGCTACTTCCGGTTTTATCAAAAACCTTTGAAAGCCTACTCCTCCTACAATTTTTGTCATATCTTCTTCAAAGTTACCAGAGATGATCTTCAGACCAAGCGTCACAAAAGTTATCGAAAAGAATTTTGATCCTCACAACCCTTTGTCCGGTACAGCCAATCAAATTCATCAGAAAAGCCGCCAAACAGGATGTGAAGTCATGTCTCAGCAAATCTTTGAGATATCAACACAAAACTTGGTATATCGATGGAAGACACTACAACATGTTACCGTGTGCAAAGGCAACTTCATATCTCCAAAAATGATTGATATAAAGCAAATTGAACTTATCGCTAACGCTAAAATAATGCTTTACACATCAGCCAGTCAAAAACTGATACTCTGATTCAATCACAAGTTCATATGAAGACTCTTGAGAATGTTTATAACACAAATCTGTGAAAAAGTTGACTGTAAGATCAAATGTCGATTTTTGGTGAATATTTGAAACATGCTTGCTTGGCTAATTTCTAGCCAAATTTCCAATGAATGTCTCCCCTCCTCCTGCCCGCGCGTGCTCCACATCCTCACACACTCAGCCTTAACTTACACACGCGCGGGCTTGGCAAGACGCACACGCAACATTTCAGGAGAGTGTGGGCTGACCAAGCCCCCACTCATTCCTTGGTTTCTAGCAAAGGCCTTGTGGATCTTGTAATCTTGGATCTCTTAACAAAAGCTGATCTTTTTAGTATTGCATTTCTGATTTTGTATGCAATGGTAAAAAGTTATACAAATCCTGAAACATTGATATATATATAAGTATTTATATATATAAATCTTTATTTCAGACGCCAAGTTACACATAAAATAACAGACATAGAGCTATAAAAAAGAGAGTAAAACAAAAACATAAAACATAGATAATACAGTGCATAAAAAGTATGAAGACAGTTGTGCCAATGTAGTCTTAAGTTCCAAGTAATCGATAGCAGCTCTTTAGAGGGTTGACCAGAGCCTCTACTATTCAGTTCTCAGACTTGTCCAGTCGACACATGAAACCATACATCAGTTGTCTCAGGATTGCCTTACAGGTTGGTACGTGCTTTTGACACAAACAACTGACTAGCACTATGCCACCTTGGCACATTAAGTAGCAATCTAAAAGCATCATTGTAGGCTACTTTCAGTATCTGTATACTCCTTTTCCTCTACATAGACCACAAATGAGCAGTGTACAATGGTGTTATGTAGGTTCTAAACAGGGAACATTTAACTGAATCTGAGCACATAGAAAACGTCCTTAATAACATACTGGCCTGAGAATATATTTGACAGCGCTGTTGATACATATCGTTGTCATCTGTCCAATCATCAGAAATGACATGGCCCAGATATTTTATTTCCTCACAAACACCAAGGGGACTGCCAGATAAATAAAAGGTAGGGAAGGTTAATTTCCTGTCCTGATTACTTCTGACTATCATTATGTGGCTTTTCTTTGCATTATATTTTATATCATGATCTAAGCCATACTGAGAGCACACCCATAGCATCTGTTGCAACAGGCTGAGTGGAACCAGATCATCTGCGTACATCAGATGATTGACAATAGATTCACCAACAAGACAGCCTGTATTTGTCTTATTCAGCTGGCTTGATAAGTCGTCCATATCCATATTAAACAAAAAGGGAAATCAAATTCCTCCTTGTCGAACTCCGTTAAGGAGCTGATACAACATTGTCCCATTTAACATGAAAAGTTTGATTGGCATACCAGAACACCAAAATCCTCACAAGAGGTTTAGGGACACCTCTCGCTATTAGCTTCATAAACAGTTTTTCATGACAAATTCGATCGAAAGCTTTGTAAGCATCAATAAAGCATAAAAATACAGATTAATTAAGACTTGTGTACCTGAGACAATCTCCTTCAGAGCATAGATACAGAGATCAGTACCATGTTTTCTTTTAAAACCAAACTGATTGTCTGCAGTCAGAATATACATTTCCAATTTAGCTACCTAAACTGTCCAAGCAACCAGAACTGGTATATCATCTTGTTAGCAAATCAAATTGTTCATAACAGGATCATGTGTCAAGAAGCTAGACTACAAGCTTCCGGCTCCGAAATAACAGTAATACAAGGCTGCTGAGCTTTAAATAAATATTGTCAAACCCTGTCAAAAGTAACATATAAAATTTGAGTGAGAGGTTGTTTTTAACATCTGATTGTATAATGTGTTGCAGTTGGAGAGTGTAAGCTGTGTTGTTTCTAATACTTGTTGAGTGTACTGTAGACTGAACTGGCTGGTGAAGAGACCATGAGCTGGCTGATGATGGGAGACTGAGCTGGCTGGAGATGGTAGCCCGATCTGACTGGAGATGGTAGACTGATTTGGGATGGGAGATTTAGCTGACTAGTCCCTGAAGCTATTGAAATGGTACTTTGCCTCTGAAGCAACCTAATCCCTACCACGGATATACAGTCAGAGGTTTTCATCCATTTGCCTGTCAGCAGAAACTAGCAACTTGCCAGCTATGTGTGTATCACACACTATACATTTGAGACACGGACTGTCTCTCCACCTTCAAGAGAAGGCTCAAGACGAACTTGTTCCGGGAGTACAATGGTACTTAAGAATGGTTTGCTGAACCCAACGCAAGTTTCCTCAAGGATCACAATGACTCTTGCTTAGACTGTTGCTCTTGTTGGTTAGTGGTAGCTGATTTAAACTGTTGTATTCTATTTGAGTTATTCCTATTTGTAATGCTTTCCTACAGGTACACTTGCACTTAGAGATTAATGTTATGTAATTTTAACTTGTTTAACTACATGCTCTTATGGTTTCTTCCCTTTAGCACTATTTTTTGGTTGTTCACAATATGTACTTCTTGTTTTTGACTACTTGCAATGCTGTGGGGCTATCTTGTTATTATCAGTGACCTATGCACTTTGTAAAGCTCTCTCTTGGAAGTCGCTTTGGATAAAAGCGTCTGCTAAATGAATAAATGTAATGTAAATGTACATTTTTACTTAGTCTCTTTCTGCTAAATGTTCGTTTGGTATATTTTTCCCTTTTGCATATAATGTTGAATGGGATGTCTAGTTCACTGTGATACACCAACTCTGGTAAGGCTTGAGCATAGGGCTCGAATTGTAGTTGCTTCCTCAGGGAAAGGTTCCCTTTAGGGCTTGTATCTTTGTGTATTACAAGACAAAAGTGAAGGAAAGAAAGTAGTTATTTTAAATCAGATCATTTCTTGAACTATATATTTAGTTATTATAAATAATATTCACATAAAATGCACTTCCAATTAATAATATAGCCTAACAAATATGCTCGTTCAAGTGTAATGTTGCTATGCTTCTTTACGGAATACCTGAATAATACAATTGTTTGACTTGTTTTTATGCATTTGAAGGTCTGTCACCCACTGACAGTATTACCGGCTCACCAAAATGCATGTGAATGTTTACGTCCTACGTTGAATATTGGGGTACACGATTGGTGGATGTTATGAAGGTGTCACGTATATGAGCTCTGATTGGATGCGGACTATAGGTGTCCTGAAAACTTGCCTGTGTCGATAAAGAAACAAAATGTTTGTTCGTTGAAAAATGTGCAGTAACTGGACATGCAAACACGTTGTAAAAGGGTTGAAGGAAAGTATTAAAGCGACACAGAAAAATCCTGCTCCTCTATCGCGAGGGATCGTTCTAATGCACGATTTTGAGCTTCAGCACTCCACCTTCAGGACCCAAACAAGAAGACTTATTTCATCTCTGAAGACCTGAAGACAACTAGCGTTACTACTGCAGCCCTTTTCATTTTCCTTGTTGCACTATTTGACCGTGAGTAATCATTACATATAACGACAGTAGCCTACAAAACATGTATCTTAGCGTTATTATATGTATGATAATTGGAAGACTATTTGATATAGTTTTAAGGCGTGTTATTAGCTAACAAGATATTAGCTAATTTGAGCTAGGCTAGGTGAGCTAAGGATTTCTTTGTTTACAGTATGTATTGCAGGCTTGCAAGCTATAAAACTTTTAACATTATTGTCATGTTACGCTGTGGGACCGACATTCGAACGATCACATATTGTGACGCTGCTCATTAACGGGTTACGTTCTACAGTACGTTTGTAACTTGTTTGGTAAGATAGCTGTAGTGCTAGCCGTAGCCTAGTGCTAATTGGTTTGAGAAACAGTCATTTTAGAAGGTGTCCGGATAATTTAACTCAAACATTGTGACCAAGGATAGTGCTAACAAAGTGTTAAATAACTCTCGATTTTGTGGAAAATAGAAAACATTTAAGCGAACGTTTGAAGTCGGTCTGAAAGTGGTTAAGAAGTATCAGCGGAAATTCCAGGAATTATTTCATTGTTTGTTCTCGAAACTATATAGCGAAATTTTAAACAAATATGTAGACACATACCCCTTAATGCTATTAAAAGGTCAAGGGCTCGTACTAATGTAACATTTTATCTGTATATACACAAATTTGTTTTTATAGTCTTCAATCTATCTGCTTCTTAATATCTACAGACTTACATTCGAATGTACACAGTTGAAATAGAATACAGGGAAATATTGGATGTGTAAAGTAAAAAGAGGTTGGTGTCTTGAGAATTCAAACCATCTTATCATGTTCTTAAAGGTCTGTATACTAGAACTGTTGAGCATGAAGTTACAATTATTTAAGATTATGAAATAGTTGTTCAGTAGTGTGGTATGTGGCTTTTTATAGTTGTGATTTTTTCTGTATTTTTTAGATGCCACGTTCCAGCAAACGTTCTACAGCGGCCAAGAAGAACTGGGCTCGTTCAGATGACCAAGGGTCCACTTTCGAGGTTAGAAAAATGAATGTGAATGGTTGAATGAGGATTCTTAACATCACTGTTACATTTTTCAATGGTTCGCAATGTTTGGAGGAATCCGCCATTACTGCTTGCAGTTATATTTAGGATTCCTCCGTCAGGAGGAAACCTATTGTTATTGTTAGTTTTATTATTAGGATTCCTCCGTCAGGAGGAAACCTATTGTTATTGTTAGTTTTATTATTATTAGGATTCCTCCGTCAGGAGGAAACCTATTGTTATTGTTAGTTTTATTATTAGGATTCCTCCGTCAGGAGGAAACCTATTGTTATTGTTAGTTTTATTATTATTATTATTATTAGTATTGTTCCATGGAAGTCAATGGCAGCCCCTAGAACACTTCGACAACTTTTTGTGAAATTTGGCACACTCATTAAGGACAGTTGATTCTATACCTACACCAAGTTTCATGTCTCCCATTAGACCACTCCAGCGCCACCAATGGGTCAAAGTTGGACTTGTGTTTACACACGCAACTTTTGAACCGTATGACCCATTTTCAAAAATGAGGTACCATTGGATTCCCTGGTTCAAGCCGAGTTCAACGCACCCCATGGCGTCAATTTCCGGTTATATAGATTTTCCGCTACTTCCGGTTTTATCAAAAACCTTTGAAAGCCTACTCCTCCTACAATTTTTGTCATATCTTCTTCAAAGTTACCAGAGATGATCTTCAGACCAAGCGTCACAAAAGTTATCGAAAAGAATTTTGATCCTCACAACCGTTTGTCCGGTACAGCCAATCAAATTCATCAGAAAAGCCGCCAAACAGGATGTGAAGTCCTGTCTCAGCAAATCTTTGAGATATCAACACGAAACTTGGTATATCGATGGAAGACACTACAACATGTTACCGTGTGCAAAGGCAACTTCATATCTCCAAAAATGATTGATATAAAGCAAATTGAACTTATCGCTAACGCTAAAATAATGCTTTACACATCAGCCAGTCAAAAACTGATACTCTGATTCAATCACAAGTTCATATGAAGACTCTTGAGAATGTTTATAACACAAATCTGTGAAAAAGTTGACTGTAAGATCAAAGGTCGATTTTTGGTGAATATTTGAAACATGCTTGCTTGGCTAATTTCTAGCCAAATTTCCAATGAATGTCTCCCCTCCTCCTGCCCGCGCGTGCTCCACATCCTCACACACTCAGCCTTAACTTACACACGCGCGGGCTTGGCAAGACGCACACGCAACATTTCAGGAGAGTGTGGGCTGACCAAGCCCCCACTCATTCCTTGGTTTCTAGCCAAGGCCTTGTGGATCTTGTAATCTTGGATCTCTTAACAAAAGCTGATCTTTTTAGTATTGCATTTCCGATTTTGTATGCAATGGTAAAAAGTTATACAAATCCTGAAACATTGATATATATATATGTATTTATATATATATAAATCTTTATTTCAGACGCCAAGTTCCACATAAAATAACAGACATAGAGCTATAAAAAAGAGAGTAAAACGAAAACATAAAACATAGATAATACAGTGCATAAAAAGTATGAAGACTTTTGTGCCAATGTAGTCTTAAGTTCCAAGTAATCGATAGCAGCTCTTTAGAGGGTTGACCAGGGCCTCTACTATTCAGTTCTCAGACTCGTCCAGTCGACACATGAAACCATACATCAGTTGTCTCAGGAGTGCCTTACAGGTTGGTACGTGCTTAGACAGAAACAACTGACCAGCACTATGCCACCTAGGCACATTAAGTAGCAATCTAAAAGCATCATTGAAACCATACATCAGTTGTCTCAGGATTGCCTTACAGGTTGGTACGTGCTTAGACACAAACAACTGACTAGCACTATGCCACCTTGGCACATTAAGTAGCAATCTAAAAGCATCATTGTAGGCTACTTTCAGTATCTGTATACTCCTTTACCTGTACATAGACCACAAATGAGCAGTGTACAATGGTGTTATGTAGGTTCTAAACAGGGAACATTTAACTGAATCTGAGCACATAGAAAACGTCCTTAATAACATACTGGCCTGAGAATATATTTGACAGCGCTGTTGATACATATCGTTGTCATCTGTCCAATCATCAGAAATGACATGGCAGATATTTTATTTCCTCACAAACACCAAGGGGACTGCCAGATAAATAAAAGGTAGGGAAGGTTAATTTCCTGTCCTGATTACTTCTGACTATCATTATGTGGCTTTTCTTTGCATTATATTTTATATCATGATCTAAGCCATACTGAGAGCACACCCATAGCATCTGTTGCAACAGGCTGAGTGGAACCAGATAATCTGCGTACATCAGATGATTGACAATAGATTCACCAACAAGACAGCCTGTATTTGTCTTATTCAGCTGGCTTGATAAGTCGTCCATATTAAACAAAAAGGGAAATCAAATTCCTCCTTGTCGAACTCCGTTACCAACATGGAAAGCAGCTGATACAACATTGTCCCATTTAACATGAAAAGTTTGATTGGCATACCAGAACACCAAAATCCTCACAAGAGGTTTAGGGACACCTCTCGCTATTAGCTTCATAAACAGTTTTTCATGACAAATTCGATCGAAAGCTTTGTAAGCATCAATAAAGCATAAAAATACAGATGAATTAAGACTTGTGTACCTGAGACAATCTCCTTCAGAGCATAGATACAGAGATCAGTACCATGTTTTCTTTTAAAACCAAACTGATTTTCTGCAGTCAGAATATACATTTCCAATTTCAATCAAATAATTCTCTCAAACACTTTAGACAAGATACTGGCCAATGCAATGGGTCGATAGTTGTGTAGCCCGGGTGGTAAACATTTCTGTTGAAACAATCCTATTACATAAATATAAAAGTTTGAATACATAATACTTAAGTTCATAGTTTAATAAATAGACTTTAAGGTTTGAGAGTATGATTTTGATTTGATGAGAAATGCATATTGTTCATGTTTTACTGAATACAGCATTTGGAAATGTATATCTGTTGTTTAAAAAACGCATGTTAAAATGTACCGGTTACAAATATGAAGAGAGTAAGATGAATGTTTTGTGAATCTATGTTGTTGCTTTAATTTTGATTATGATGTTAAGCCAATCCGGTTTGAGGTCAAAGGGCAGGGTAACACGGGAAGTTGGGGTAGATGAGGTTGGAGTAGAAAAAGACAGAGCGAGCGGAGGAGTTGGAGGGAGAAGAAAATTGTAGCGTACGGTAAAATACCAAGAGTGAAGATTTTATATTATCATTAGTGGTGTTATGTTTATATTGTTGGGTGAATATCTCAACCAACAACAATAACCCAGAAAGAGGAGTTTGGCTGTTGGCGGTTTTGGATTAAGCACGGGCTTTGCCGCCAGACTAGCGACAGCGAGTGCCAGGTTGGAGCCGGTGGAGGTCGGGATTGTCGTCGTCCTCAGTCTTCTTCCTGAGTTGGTTCGTCTCGTAAATCCACGAGAGTATTTGGTCGGTCTCTCCTTCACCTGCTGCCGCCCTTCTGCCGCAGTGCGTGTGCTACCGCACTGCTGATCCGAGGTACCAGCTCCTTGTTATTTTGTGCCATCCTGGCGAAACAGCCATTTTGTTTACGGCTACAACGCACACGAGCTACACTCAGGCCTGCACCGTAGAACTGTACTGAATTAAGGTATTCGTGTAGTTAGCATTGCCGGCTAGTTTGTATTGTGTGTCCATGTGCATTACGATGTCATGTAAATGTTGAACCAATAACTGAAGAACTGATTTTTTGTCTGAAGTAAATCTTTCCTGTTTTTGTTTAACAGTTGGTTGTATTGTTTTTTTCATATGTTAAATTGGTTTAAGTTAGTAACAATTACTAACGAACTCAGGTTAGCCACCTCTCATTAAAAATCCACCAAACTAGAGAGGCGCTACAGTTGTCTATGCTGTTCAGTTTACCAGCCTTATCTTTAACAACAGGCACTAACAGTACTGACATAATAGAGTTCGGTAGAACACCATGAACCATAATTCCAGTGAGACACATGGCTAGAAATGGACTGAGTCTATAACTGGCATTTTTTAGATGCTCTGCAGAAATGGAATCCATACCACAAGCTTTGTTGTTGTCTAGCATGTGGATGGCATCATAAATATCTACTGATCTAACTATCAAGTCTGCAGAGATACCTTTATATTGATTATCAATTCTCACTGTGTTACTTTGAACACAATTAAATAGTTTACTGTAGTGCTCATGCCATAGATCAGCAATCTTCTCTGGACAACTAACCCCTTTGATATCAGAAGGGAGGGGAGTTCTGTTATTATTTATGATCTTGACCTCCTTCCAGAAGTCAGTAAGATTGTTATTCTGCATCTTTCTGGCCAGCGAGTCTGCTCTCATTGTGTTTTCATTTCTCTTAATGAAACGAGTGCATATTTAAATCTAGCATTTGTGAGGTTTTTGTTATCAAGCAGCACTCTCTGTCTGGGTCTGCCTGCCTCTGACCAGACTCTAAAGGCTTCTCTAGCAGCAGCATGTTGCTCAGACACAAACTCATTCCAGACAGGCCGTGCGTTAGGGACCTTACTCTTGTGATTAATAAAAGGTTCACTGGAAGCATAAAGACATTTGACAATATCATCATACATGGCACAGAGCTTTTCAGCATTATGTTTATCCTTGCAGTTCATATCCGAGAATTAGTTAATAGAGAATATCTGTGCCGAACCTCTTTGGTCAATTTTGACCAGTCCAGTTTTCTTGGGGGGCCAGCAACAAGGGTACACTCTCAACATTTAGCAGCATAGCAACTGGTATGTGATCAGTGGTGGCCAGCCCATAACACATCTCTATACTTTCCAGTGAGTCATGAGAATCGGCTGTGGTTACAATATGGTCTAGCCAGGAAGTTGTGTGCCACGTTTCACTTATATAGGTAAAACTTGTATCAGGCAATAACGCTTGATATAATTAATTTAGTTTCATTACAGAACTGCTGCAGATGTTGTGCGAATAAACACTTATCTGACATGTCAGCATTAAAATCACCCATGACATAGACACAACATGAACTATTGTCCTCTATGAAGGACTGAATAAAAGCTAACCTGTTCTGAAATTCATCCTCATGGTCATAGGATTCATATGGTGTGTACACATTTACAATAGTACATTTATTTTCATTGTGATTAAACTCCAACCCAATAGCCCAGTCAACGTTAAGCCACACCACCTTTACCGTTGGGTCATATTTTATGTTCCACAGTATAGCTACACCACCAGCTATCCTCCCACAAACCATTCTCATGCTGAGATCGGTAGTGGACTCTCCAGCACCATGAAAGTTCTTGTGTAGGGAGTTCAATTTGTCCAGATCTTGCTTGGTCATCCAGGTTTCTTGAAGGCAGACAATGTCACTCTCGTCCAGCAATGTGTCCACCACCAAACGTCTTGATCTATCAGCAGCAGTATGTCCTACTCGGAGGCCACGAGCGTTGTAGGATACAACCCGCATTAATGATCTACCACGGACCCATCAGGGCAGCTGGCCGGTGTGTCTGTCTCCCTGGTCTCTACATATAGGCCTACATTCATCCCAGCATCATGACTGAGCTGAAGCTCGGTACCCTGAGAGCGGGGGGTATTCTCTGGTCGAGCTTTTTTGAAAGTATAGACCAAGGGTAATTACCAAACCACAACTGTCCCACCATTACCCATATGTGGCGCTACATTCCACGCCCTAAAGCACAAAGGCTTTCTGGAATGGATAGGCTAACCAAGCCCCCTCCCTTCACTCCTTGAGTTGAAATAAAGGCCCTTGTGGATCCTGGTGGTATTATATTTCAGATTTGGTATCCCATTGGTAATTCTGCAGCATAGATTTTTCTATACAGTTCCAATTTGTCAAGAATATACATTTTTCAATGGTTCGCAATGTTTGGAGGAATCCGCCATTACTGCTTGCAGTTATATTTATTATTATTATTATTCTTGTTCCATGGAAGTCAATGGCAGCCCCTAGAACACTTCGACAACTTTTTGTGAAATTTGGCACACTCATTAAGGACAGTTGATTCTATACCTACACCAAGTTTCATGTCTCCCATTAGACCACTCCAGCGCCACCAACGGGTCAAAGTTGGACTTGTGTTTACACACGCAACTTTTGAACCGTATGACCCATTTTCAAAAATGAGGTACTATTGGATTCCCTGGTTCAAGCCGAGTTCAACGCACCCCATGGCGTCAATTTCCGGTTATATAGATTTTCCGCTACTTCCGGTTTTATCAAAAACCTTTGAAAGCCTACTCCTCCTACAATTTTTGTCATATCTTCTTCAAAGTTACCAGAGATGATCTTCAGACCAAGCGTCACAAAAGTTATCGAAAAGAATTTTGATCCTCACAACCCTTTGTCCGGTACAGCCAATCAAATTCATCAGAAAAGCCGCCAAACAGGATGTGAAGTCATGTCTCAGCAAATCTTTGAGATATCAACACGAAACTTGGTATATCGATGGAAGACACTACAACATGTTACCGTGTGCAAAGGCAACTTCATATCTCCAAAAATGATTGATATAAAGCAAATTGAACTTATCGCTAACGCTAAAATAATGCTTTACACATCAGCCAGTCAAAAACTGATACTCTGATTCAATCACAAGTTCATATGAAGACTCTTGAGAATGTTTATAACACAAATCTGTGAAAAAGTTGACTGTAAGATCAAAGGTCAATTTTTGGTGAATATTTGAAACATGCTTGCTTGGCTAATTTCCAGCCAAATTTCCAATGAATGTCTCCCCTCCTCCTGCCCGCGCGTGCTCCACATCCTCACACACTCAGCCTTAACTTACACACGCGCGGGCTTGGCAAGACGCACACGCAACATTTCAGGAGAGTGTGGGCTGACCAAGCCCCCACTCATTCCTTGGTTTCTAGCCAAGGCCTTGTGGATCTTGTAATCTTGGATCTCTTAACAAAAGCTGATCTTTTTAGTATTGCATTTCCGATTTTGTATGCAATGGTAAAAAGTTATACAAATCCTGAAACATTGATATATATATATGTATTTATATATATATAAATCTTTATTTCAGACGCCAAGTTCCACATAAAATAACAGACATAGAGCTATAAAAAAGAGAGTAAAACGAAAACATAAAACATAGATAATACAGTGCATAAAAAGTATGAAGACTTTTGTGCCAATGTAGTCTTAAGTTCCAAGTAATCGATAGCAGCTCTTTAGAGGGTTGACCAGGGCCTCTACTATTCAGTTCTCAGACTTGTCCAGTCGACACATGAAACCATACATCAGTTGTCTCAGGAGTGCCTTACAGGTTGGTACGTGCTTAGACAGAAACAACTGACCAGCACTATGCCACCTAGGCACATTAAGTAGCAATCTAAAAGCATCATTGAAACCATACATCAGTTGTCTCAGGATTGCCTTACAGGTTGGTACGTGCTTAGACACAAACAACTGACTAGCACTATGCCACCTTGGCACATTAAGTAGCAATCTAAAAGCATCATTGTAGGCTACTTTCAGTATCTGTATACTCCTTTTCCTGTACATAGACCACAAATGAGCAGTGTGCAATGGTGTTATGTAGGTTCTAAACAGGGAACATTTAACTGAATCTGAGCACATAGAAAATGTCCTTAATAACATACTGGCCTGAGAATATATTTGACAGCGCTGTTGATACATATCGTTGTCATCTGTCCAATCATCAGAAATGACATGGCAGATATTTTATTTCCTCACAAACACCAAGGGGACTGCCAGATAAATAAAAGGTAGGGAAGGTTAATTTCCTGTCCTGATTACTTCTGACTATCATTATGTGGCTTTTCTTTGCATTATATTTTATATCATGATCTAAGCCATACTGAGAGCACACCCATAGCATATGTTGCAACAGGCTGAGTGGAACCAGATAATCTGCGTACATCAGATGATTGACAATAGATTCACCAACAAGACAGCCTGTATTTGTCTTATTCAGCTGGCTTGATAAGTCGTCCATATCCATATTAAACAAAAAGGGAAATCAAATTCCTCCTTGTCGAACTCCGTTACCAACATGGAAAGCAGCTGATACAACATTGTCCCATTTAACATGAAAAGTTTGATTGGCATACCAGAACACCAAAATCCTCACAAGAGGTTTAGGGAAACCTCTCGCTATTAGCTTCATAAACAGTTTTTCATGACAAATTCGATCGAAAGCTTTGTAAGCATCAATAAAGCATAAAAATACAGATGAATTAAGACTTGTGTACCTGAGACAATCTCCTTCAGAGCATAGATACAGAGATCAGTACCATGTTTTCTTTTAAAACCAAACTGATTTTCTGCAGTCAGAATATACATTTCCAATTTCAATCAAATAATTCTCTCAAACACTTTAGACAAGATACTGGCCAATGCAATGGGTCGATAGTTGTGTAGCCCGGGTGGTAAACATTTCTGTTGAAACAATCCTATTACATAAATATAAAAGTTTGAATACATAATACTTAAGTTCATAGTTTAATAAATAGACTTTAAGGTTTGAGAGTATGATTTTGATTTGATGAGAAATGCATATTGTTCATGTTTTACTGAATACAGCATTTGGAAATGTATATCTGTTGTTTAAAAAACGCATGTTAAAATGTACCGGTTACAAATATGAAGAGAGTAAGATGAATGTTTTGTGAATCTATGTTGTTGCTTTAATTTTGATTATGATGTTAAGCCAATCCGGTTTGAGGTCAAAGGGCAGGGTAACACGGGAAGTTGGGGTAGATGAGGTTGGAGTAGAAAAAGACAGAGCGAGCGGAGGAGTTGGAGGGAGAAGAAAATTGTAGCGTACGGTAAAATACCAAGAGTGAAGATTTTATATTATCATTAGTGGTGTTATGTTTATATTGTTGGGTGAATATCTCAACCAACAACAATAACCCAGAAAGAGGAGTTTGGCTGTTGGCGGTTTTGGATTAAGCACGGGCTTTGCCGCCAGACTAGCGACAGCGAGTGCCAGGTTGGAGCCGGTGGAGGTCGGGATTGTCGTCGTCCTCAGTCTTCTTCCTGAGTTGGTTCGTCTCGTAAATCCACGAGAGTATTTGGTCGGTCTCTCCTTCACCTGCTGCCGCCCTTCTGCCGCAGTGCGTGTGCTACCGCACTGCTGATCCGAGGTACCAGCTCCTTGTTATTTTGTGCCATCCTGGCGAAACAGCCATTTTGTTTACGGCTACAACGCACACGAGCTACACTCAGGCCTGCACCGTAGAACTGTACTGAATTAAGGTATTCGTGTAGTTAGCATTGCCGGCTAGTTTGTATTGTGTGTCCATGTGCATTACGATGTCATGTAAATGTTGAACCAATAACTGAAGAACTGATTTTTTGTCTGAAGTAAATCTTTCCTGTTTTTGTTTAACAGTTGGTTGTATTGTTTTTTTCATATGTTAAATTGGTTTAAGTTAGTAACAATTACTAACGAACTCAGGTTAGCCACCTCTCATTACAAATCCACCAAACTAGAGAGGCGCTACAGTTGTCTATGCTGTTCAGTTTACCAGCCTTATCTTTAACAACAGGCACTAACAGTACTGACATAATAGAGTTTGGTAGAACACCATGAACCATAATTCCAGTGAGACACATGGCTAGAAATGGACTGAGTCTATAACTGGCATTTTTTAGATGCTCTGCAGAAATGGAATCCATACCACAAGCTTTGTTGTTGTCTAGCATGTGGATGGCATCATAAATATCTACTGATCTAACTATCAAGTCTGCAGAGATACCTTTATATTGATTATCAATTCTCACTGTGTTACTTTGAACACAATTAAATAGTTTACTGTAGTGCTCATGCCATAGATCAGCAATCTTCTCTGGACAACTAACCCCTTTGATATCAGAAGGGAGGGGAGTTCTGTTATTATTTATGATCTTGACCTCCTTCCAGAAGTCAGTAAGATTGTTATTCTGCATCTTTCTGGCCAGCGAGTCTGCTCTCATTGTGTTTTCATTTCTCTTAATGAAACGAGTGCATATTTAAATCTAGCATTTGTGAGGTTTTTGTTATCAAGCAGCACTCTCTGTCTGGGTCTGCCTGCCTCTGACCAGACTCTAAAGGCTTCTCTAGCAGCAGCATGTTGCTCAGACACAAACTCATTCCAGACAGGCCGTGCGTTAGGGACCTTACTCTTGTGATTAATAAAAGGTTCACTGGAAGCATAAAGACATTTGACAATATCATCATACATGGCACAGAGCTTTTCAGCATTATGTTTATCCTTGCAGTTCATATCCGAGAATTAGTTAATAGAGAATATCTGTGCCGAACCTCTTTGGTCAATTTTGACCAGTCCAGTTTTCTTGGGGGGCCAGCAACAAGGGTACACTCTCAACATTTAGCAGCATAGCAACTGGTATGTGATCAGTGGTGGCCAGCCCATAACACATCTCTATACTTTCCAGTGAGTCATGAGAATCGGCTGTGGTTACAATATGGTCTAGCCAGGAAGTTGTGTGCCACGTTTCACTTATATAGGTAAAACTTGTATCAGGCAATAACGCTTGATATAATTAATTTAGTTTCATTACAGAACTGCTGCAGATGTTGTGCGAATAAACACTTATCTGACATGTCAGCATTAAAATCACCCATGACATAGACACAACATGAACTATTGTCCTCTATGAAGGACTGAATAAAAGCTAACCTGTTCTGAAATTCATCCTCATGGTCATAGGATTCATATGGTGTGTACACATTTACAATAGTACATTTATTTTCATTGTGATTAAACTCCAACCCAATAGCCCAGTCAACGTTAAGCCACACCACCTTTACCGTTGGGTCATATTTTATGTTCCACAGTATAGCTACACCACCAGCTATCCTCCCACAAACCATTCTCATGCTGAGATCGGTAGTGGACTCTCCAGCACCATGAAAGTTCTTGTGTAGGGAGTTCAATTTGTCCAGATCTTGCTTGGTCATCCAGGTTTCTTGAAGGCAGACAATGTCACTCTCGTCCAGCAATGTGTCCACCACCAAACGTCTTGATCTATCAGCAGCAGTATGTCCTACTCGGAGGCCACGAGCGTTGTAGGATACAACCCGCATTAATGATCTACCACGGACCCATCAGGGCAGCTGGCCGGTGTGTCTGTCTCCCTGGTCTCTACATATAGGCCTACATTCATCCCAGCATCATGACTGAGCTGAAGCTCGGTACCCTGAGAGCGGGGGGTATTCTCTGGTCGAGCTTTTTTGAAAGTATAGACCAAGGGTAATTACCAAACCACAACTGTCCCACCATTACCCATATGTGGCGCTACATTCCACGCCCTAAAGCACAAAGGCTTTCTGGAATGGATAGGCTAACCAAGCCCCCTCCCTTCACTCCTTGAGTTGAAATAAAGGCCCTTGTGGATCCTGGTGGTATTATATTTCAGATTTGGTATCCCATTGGTAATTCTGCAGCATAGATTTTTCTATACAGTTCCAATTTGTCAAGAATATACATTTTTCAATGGTTCGCAATGTTTGGAGGAATCCGCCATTACTGCTTGCAGTTATATTTAGGATTCCTCCGTCAGGAGGAAACCTATTGTTATTGTTAGTTTTATTATTAGGATTCCTCCGTCAGGAGGAAACCTATTGTTATTGTTAGTTTTATTATTAGGATTCCTCCGTCAGGAGGAAACCTATTGTTATTGTTAGTTTTATTATTATTATTATTATTATTCTTGTTCCATGGAAGTCAATGGCAGCCCCTAGAACCCTTCGACAACTTTTTGTGAAATTTGGCACAGTCATTAAGGACAGTTGATTCTATACCTACACCAAGTTTCATGTCTCCCATTAGACCACTCCAGCGCCACCAACGGGTCAAAGTTGGACTTGTGTTTACACACGCAACTTTTGAACCGTATGACCCATTTTCAAAAATGAGGTACCATTGGATTCCCTGGTTCAAGCCGAGTTCAACGCACCCCATGGCGTCAATTTCCGGTTATATGGATTTTCCGCTACTTCCGGTTTTATCAAAAACCTTTGAAAGCCTACTCCTCCTACAATTTTTGTCATATCTTCTTCAAAGTTACCAGAGATGATCTTCAGACCAAGCCTCACAAAAGTTATCGAAAATAATTTTAATCCTCACAACCATTTGTCCGTTACAACCAATCAAATTCATCAGAAAAGCCGCCAAACAGGATGTGAAGTCATGTCTCAGCAAATCTTTGAGATATCAACACGAAACTTGGTATATCGATGGAAGACACTACAACATGTTACCGTGTGCAAAGGCAACTTCATATCTCCAAAAATGATTGATATAAAGCAAATTGAACTTATCGATAACGCTAAAATAATGCTTTACACATCAGCCAGTCAAAAACTGATACTCTGATTCAATCACAAGTTCATATGAAGACTCTTGAGAATGTTTATAACACAAATCTGTGAAAAAGTTGACTGTAAGATCAAAGGTCGATTTTTGGTGAATATTTGAAACATGCTTGCTTGGCTAATTTCTAGCCAAATTTCCAATGAATGTCTCCCCTCCTCCTGCCCGCGCGTGCTCCACATCCTCACACACTCAGCCTTAACTTACACACGCGCGGGCTTGGCAAGACGCACACGCAACATTTCAGGAGAGTGTGGGCTGACCAAGCCCCCACTCATTCCTTGGTTTCTAGCCAAGGCCTTGTGGATCTTGTAATCTTGGATCTCTTAACAAAAGCTGATCTTTTTAGTATTGCATTTCCGATTTTGTATGCAATGGTAAAAAGTTATACAAATCCTGAAACATTGATATATATATATGTATTTATATATATATAAATCTTTATTTCAGACGCCAAGTTCCACATAAAATAACAGACATAGAGCTATAAAAAAGAGAGTAAAACGAAAACATAAAACATAGATAATACAGTGCATAAAAAGTATGAAGACTTTTGTGCCAATGTAGTCTTAAGTTCCAAGTAATCAATAGCAGCTCTTTAGAGGGTTGACCAGGGCCTCTACTATTCAGTTCTCAGACTTGTCCAGTCGACACATGAAACCATACATCAGTTGTCTCAGGAGTGCGTTACAGGTTGGTACGTGCTTAGACATAAACAACTGACCAGCATTATGCCACCTAGGCACATTAAGTAGCAATCTAAAAGCATCATTGAAACCATACATCAGTTGTCTCAGGATTGCCTTACAGGTTGGTACGTGCTTAGACACAAACAACTGACTAGCACTATGCCACCTTGGCACATTAAGTAGCAATCTAAAAGCATCATTGTAGGCTACTTTCAGTATCTGTATACTCCTTTACCTGTACATAGACCACAAATGAGCAGTGTACAATGGTGTTATGTAGGTTCTAAACAGGGAACATTTAACTGAATCTGAGCACATAGAAAACGTCCTTAATAACATACTGGCCTGAGAATATATTTGACAGCGCTGTTGATACATATCGTTGTCATCTGTCCAATCATCAGAAATGACATGGCAGATATTTTATTTCCTCACAAACACCAAGGGGACTGCCAGATAAATAAAAGGTAGGGAAGGTTAATTTCCTGTCCTGATTACTTCTGACTATCATTATGTGGCTTTTCTTTGCATTATATTTTATATCATGATCTAAGCCATACTGAGAGCACACCCATAGCATCTGTTGCAACAGGCTGAGTGGAACCAGATAATCTGCGTACATCAGATGATTGACAATAGATTCACCAACAAGACAGCCTGTATTTGTCTTATTCAGCTGGCTTGATAAGTCGTCCATATCCATATTAAACAAAAAGGGAAATCAAATTCCTCCTTGTCGAACTCCGTTACCAACATGGAAAGCAGCTGATACAACATTGTCCCATTTAACATGAAAAGTTTGATTGGCATACCAGAACACCAAAATCCTCACAAGAGGTTTAGGGACACCTCTCGCTATTAGCTTCATAAACAGTTTTTCATGACAAATTCGATCGAAAGCTTTGTAAGCATCAATAAAGCATAAAAATACAGATGAATTAAGACTTGTGTACCTGAGACAATCTCCTTCAGAGCATAGATACAGAGATCAGTACCATGTTTTCTTTTAAAACCAAACTGATTTTCTGCAGTCAGAATATACATTTCCAATTTCAATCAAATAATTCTCTCAAACACTTTAGACAAGATACTGGCCAATGCAATGGGTCGATAGTTGTCTATGCTGTTCAGTTTACCAGCATTATCTTTAACAACAGGCACTAACAGTACTGACATAATAGAGTTCGGTAGAACACCATGAACCATAATTCCAGTGAGACACATGGCTAGAAATGGACTGAGTCTATAACTGGCATTTTTTAGATGCTCTGCAGAAATGGAATCCATACCACAAGCTTTGTTGTTGTCTAGCATGTGGATGGCATCATAAATATCTACTGATCTAACTATCAAGTCTGCAGAGATACCTTTACATTGATTATCAATTCTCACTGTGTTACTTTGAACACAATTAAATAGTTTACTGTAGTGCTCATGCCATAGATCAGCAATCTTCTCTGGACAACTAACCCCTTTGATATCAGAAGGGAGGGGAGTTCTGTTATTATTTATGATCTTGACCTCCTTCCAGAAGTCAGTAAGATTGTTATTCTGCATCTTTCTGGCCAGCGAGTCTGCTCTCATTGTGTTTTCATTTCTCTTAATGAAACGAGTGCATATTTAAATCTAGCATTTGTGAGGTTTTTGTTATCAAGCAGCACTCTCTGTCTGGGTCTGCCTGCCTCTGACCAGACTCTAAAGGCTTCTCTAGCAGCAGCATGTTGCTCAGACACAAACTCATTCCAGACAGGCCGTGCGTTAGGGACCTTACTCTTGTGATTAATAAAACCTTCACTGAAAGCATAAAGACATTTGACAATATCATCATACATGGCACAGAGCTTTTCAGCATGATGTTTATCCTTGCAGTTCATATCCGTGCACATTAGGGCATCCCTAGAAAATGCAACATCACTATGTAAGCTGTCAGTTAATAGAGAATATCTGTGCATAACCTCTTTGGTCAATTTTGACCAGTCCAGTTTTCTTGGGGGGCCAGCAACAAGGGTACACTCTCAACATTTAGCAGCATAGCAACTGGTATGTGATCAGTGGTGGCCAGCCCATAACACATCTCTATACTTTCCAGTGAGTCATGAGCATCGGCTGTGGTTACAATATGGTCTAGCCAGGAAGTTGTGTGCCACGTTTCACTTATATAGGTAAAACTTGTATCAGGCAATAACGCTTGATATAATTAATTTAGTTTCATTACAGAACTGCTGCAGATGTTGTGCGAATAAACACTTATCTGACATGTCAGCATTAAAATCACCCATGACATAGACACAACATGAACCATTGTCCTCTATGAAGGACTGAATAAAAGCTAACCTGTTCTGAAATTCATCCTCATGGTCATAGGATTCATATGGTGTGTACACATTTACAATAGTACATTTATTTTCATTGTGATTAAACTCCAACCCAATAGCCCAGTCAACGTTAAGCCACACCACCTTTACCGTTGGGTCATATTTTATGTTCCACAGTATAGCTACACCACCAGCTATCCTCCCACAAACCATTCTCATGCTGAGATCGGTAGTGGACTCTCCAGCACCATGAAAGTTCTTGTGTAGGGAGTTCAATTTGTCCAGATCTTGCTTGGTCATCCAGGTTTCTTGAAGGCAGACAATGTCACTCTCGTCCAGCAATGTGTCCACCACCAAACGTCTTGATCTATCAGCAGCAGTATGTCCTACTCGGAGGCCACGAGCGTTGTAGGATACAACCCGCATTAATGATCTACCACGGACCCATCAGGGCAGCTGGCCGGTGTGTCTGTCTCCCTGGTCTCTACATATAGGCCTACATTCATCCCAGCATCATGACTGAGCTGAAGCTCGGTACCCTGAGAGCGGGGGGTATTCTCTGGTCGAGCTTTTTTGAAAGTATAGACCAAGGGTAATTACCAAACCACAACTGTCCCACCATTACACATATGTGGCGCTACATTCCACGCCCTAAAGCACAAAGGCTTTCTGGAATGGATAGGCTAACCAAGCCCCCTCCCTTCACTCCTTGAGTTGAAATAAAGGCCCTTGTGGATCCTGGTGGTATTATATTTCAGATTTGGTATCCCATTGGTAATTCTGCAGCATAGATTTTTCTATACAGTTCCAATTTGTCAAGAATATACATTTTTCAATGGTTCGCAATGTTTGGAGGAATCCGCCATTACTGCTTGCAGTTATATTTATTATTATTCTTGTTCCATGGAAGTCAATGGCAGCCCCTAGAACCCTTCGACAACTTTTTGTGAAATTTGGCACACTCATTAAGGACAGTTGATTCTATACCTACACCAAGTTTCATGTGTCCCATTAGACCACTCCAGCGCCACCAACGGGTCAAAGTTGGACTTGTGTTTACACACGCAACTTTTGAACCGTATGACCCATTTTCAAAAATGAGGTACCATTGGATTCCCTGGATCAAGCCGAGTTCAACGCACCCCATGGCGTCAATTTCCGGTTATATAGATTTTCCGCTATTTCCGGTTTTATCAAAAACCTTTGAAAGCCTACTCCTCCTACAATTTTTGTCATATCTTCTTCAAAGTTACCAGAGATGATCTTCAGACCAAGCATCACAAAAGTTATCGAAAATAATTTTGATCCTCACAACCGTTTGTCCGGTACAGCCAATCAAATTCATCAGAAAAGCCGCCAAACAGGATGTGAAGTCATGTCTCAGAAAATCTTTGAGATATCAACACGAAACTTGGTATATCGATGGAAGACACTACAACATGTTACCGTGTGCAAAGGCAACTTCATATCTCCAAAAATGATTGATATAAAGCAAATTGAACTTATCGCTAACGCTAAAATAATGCTTTACACATCAGCCAGTCAAAAACTGATTCTCTGATTCAATCACAAGTTCATATGACGACTCTTGAGAATGTTTATAACACAAATCTGTGAAAAAGTTGACCGTAAGATCAAAGGTCGATTTTTGGTGAATATTTGAAACATGCTTGCTTGGCTAATTTCCAGCCAAATTTCCAATGAATGTCTCCCCTCCTCCTGCCCGCGCGTGCTCCACATCCTCACACACTCAGCCTTAACTTACACACGCGCGGGCTTGGCAAGACGCACACGCAACATTTCAGGAGATTGTGGGCTGACCAAGCCCCCACTCATTCCTTAGTCTCTAGCAAAGGCCTTGCATTTCCGATTTTGTATGCAATGGTAAAAAGTTATACAAATCCTGAAACATTGATATATATATATATATATATGTATTCATATATATATAAATCTTTATTTCAGACGCCAAGTTCCACATAAAATAACAGACATAGAGTTATGAAAAAGGGAGTAAAACAAAAACGTAAAACGTAGATAATACAGTGCATAAAAAGTATGAAGACTTTTGTGCCAATGTAGTCTTAAGTTCCAAGTAATCGATAGCAGCTCTTTAGAGGGTTGACCAGAGCCTCTACTATTCAGTTCTCAGACTTGTCCAGTCGACACATGAAACCATACATCAGTTGTCTCAGGAGTGCCTTACAGGTTGGTTTGTGCTTAGACACAAACAACTGACTAGCACTATGCCACCTAGGCACATTAAGTAGCAATCTAAAAGCATCATTGAAACCATACATCAGTTGTCTCAGGATTGCCTTACAGGTTGGTACGTGCTTAGACACAAACAACTGACTAGCACTATGCCACCTTGGCACATTAAGTAGCAATCTAAAAGCATCATTGTAGGCTACTTTCAGTATCTGTATACTCCTTTTCCTGTACATAGACCACAAATGAGCAGTGTACAATGGTGTTATGTAGGTTCTAAACAGGGAACATTTAACTGAATCTGAGCACATAGAAAACGTCCTTAATAACAAACTGGCCTGAGAATATATTTGACAGCGCTGTTGATACATATCGTTGTCATCTGTCCAATCATCAGAAATGACATGGCCCAGATATTTTATTTCCTCACAAACACCAAGGGGACTGCCAGATAAATAAAAGGTAGGGAAGGTTAATTTCCTGTCCTGATTACTTCTGACTATCATTATGTGGCTTTTCTTTGCATTATATTTTATATCATGATCTAAGCCATACTGAGAGCACACCCATAGCATCTGTTGCAACAGGCTGAGTGGAACCAGATCATTTGCGTACATCAGATGATTGACAATAGATTCACCAACAAGACAGCCTGTATTTGTGTTAATCAGCTGGCTTGATAAGTCGTCCAAATCCATATTAAACAAAAAGGGAAATCAAATTCCTCCTTGTCGAACTCCGTTACCAACATGGAAAGGAGCTGATACAACATTGTCCCATTTAACATGAAAAGTTTGATTGGCATACCAGAACACCAAAATCCTCACAAGAGGTTTAGGGACACCTCTCGCTATTAGCTTCATAAACAGTTTTTCATGACAAATTCGATCGAAAGCTTTGTAAGCATCAATAAAGCATAAAAATACAGATGAATTAAGACTTGTGTACCTGAGACAATCTCCTTCAGAGCATAGATACAGAGATCAGTACCATGTTTTCTTTTAAAACCAAACTGATTTTCTGCAGTCAGAATATACATTTCCAATTTCAATCAAATAATTCTCTCAAACACTTTAGACAAGATACTGGCCAATGCAATGGGTCGATAGTTGTCTATGCTGTTCAGTTTACCAGCCTTATCTTTAACAACAGGCACTAACAGTACTGACATAATAGAGTTCGGTAGAACACCATGAACCATAATTCCAGTGAGACACATGGCTAGAAATGGACTGAGTCTATAACTGGCATTTTTTAGATGCTCTGCAGAAATGGAATCCATACCACAAGCTTTGTTGTTGTCTAGCATGTGGATGGCATCATAAATATCTACTGATCTAACTATCAAGTCTGCAGAGATACCTTTATATTCATTATCAATTCTCACTGTGTTACTTTGAACACAATTAAATAGTTTACTGTAGTGCTCATGCCATAGATCAGCAATCTTCTCTGGACAACTAACCCCTTTGATATCAGAAGGGAGGGAAGTTCTGTTATTACTTATGATCTTGACCTCCTTCCAGAAGTCAGTCAGATTGTTATTTTGCATCTTTCTGGCCAGCGAGTCTGCTCTCATTGTGTTTTCATTTCTCTTAATGAAACAAGTGCATATTTAAATCTAGCATTTGTGAGGTTTTTGTTATCAAGCAGCACTCCCTGTCTGGGTCTGCCTGCCTCTGACCAGACTCTAAAGGCTTCTCTAGCAGCAGCATGTTGCTCAGACACAAACTCATTCCAGACAGGCCGTGCGTTAGGGACCTTACTCTTGTGATTAATAAAAGGTTCACTGAAAGCATAAAGACATTTGACAATATCATCATACATGGCACAGAGCTTTTCAGCATGATGTTTATCCTTGCAGTTCATATCCGTGCACATTAGGGCATCCCTAGAAAATGCAACATCACTATGTAAGCTGTCAGTTAATAGAGAATATCTGTGCATAACCTCTTTGGTCAATTTTGACCAGTCCAGTTTTCTTGGGGGGCCAGCAACAAGGGTACACTCTCAACATTTAGCAGCATAGCAACTGGTATGTGATCAGTGGTGGCCAGCCCATAACACATCTCTATACTTTCCAGTGAGTCATGAGCATCGGCTGTGGTTACAATATGGTCTAGCCAGGAAGTTGTGTGCCACGTTTCACTTATATAGGTAAAACTTGTATCAGGCAATAACGCTTGATATAATTAATTTAGTTTCATTACAGAACTGCTGCAGATGTTGTGCGAATAAACGCTTATCTGACATGTCAGCATTAAAATCACCCATGACATAGACACAACATGAACTATTGTCCTCTATGAAGGACTGAATAAAAGCTAACCTGTTCTGAAATTCATCCTCATGGTCATAGGATTCATATGGTGTGTACACATTTACAATAGTACATTTATTTTCATTGTGATTAAACTCCAACCCAATAGCCCAGTCAACATTAAGCCACACCACCTTTACCGTTGGGTCATATTTTATGTTCCACAGTATAGCTACACCACCAGCTATCCTCCCACAAACCATTCTCATGCTGAGATCGGTAGTGGACTCTCCAGCACCATGAAAGTTCTTGTGTAGGGAGTTCAATTTGTCCAGATCTTGCTTGGCCATCCAGGTTTCTTGAAGGCAGACAATGTCACTCTCGTCCAGCAATGTGTCCACCACCAAACGTCTTGATCTATCAGCAGCAGTATGTCCTACTCGGAGGCCACGAGCGTTGTAGGATACAACCCGCATTAATGATCTACCACGGACCCATCAGGGCAGCTGGCCGGTGTGTCTGTCTCCCTGGTCTCTACATAAAGGCCTACATTCATCCCAGCATCATGACTGAGCTGAAGCTCGGTACCCTGAGAGCGGGGGGTATGCTCTGGTCGAGCTTTTTTGAAAGTATAGACCAAGGGTAATTACCACACCACAACTGTCCCACCATTACCCATAGGTGGCGCTACATTCCACGCCCTAAAGCACAAAGGCTTTCTGGAATGGATAGGCTAACCAAGCCCCCTCCCTTCACTCCTTGGGTTGAAATAAAGGCCCTTGTGGATCTTGATGGTATTATATTTCAGATTTGGTATCCCATTGGTAATTCTGCAGCATAGATTTTTCTATACAGTTCCAATTTGTCAAGAATATACATTTTTCAATGGTTCGCAATGTTTGGAGGAATCCGCCATTACTGCTTGCAGTTATATTTATTATTATTCTTGTTCCATGGAAGTCAATGGCAGCCCCTAGAACCCTTCGACAACTTTTTGTGAAATTTGGCACACTCATTAAAGACAGTTGATTCTATACCTACACCAAGTTTCATGTCTCCCATTAGACCACTCCAGCGCCACCAACGGGTCAAAGTTGGACTTGTGTTTACACACGCAACTTTTGAACCGTATGACCCATTTTCAAAAATGAGGTACCATTGGATTCCCTGGATCAAGCCGAGTTCAACGCACCCCATGGCGTCAATTTCCGGTTATATAGATTTTCCGCTATTTCCGGTTTTATCAAAAACCTTTGAAAGCCTACTCCTCCTACAATTTTTGTCATATCTTCTTCAAAGTTACCAGAGATGATCTTCAGACCAAGCGTCACAAAAGTTATCGAAAAGAATTTTGATCCTCACAACCGTTTGTCCGGTACAGCCAATCAAATTCATCAGGAAAGCCGCCAAACAGGATGTGAAGTCATGTCTCAGCAAATCTTTGAGATATCAACACGAAACTTGGTATATCGATGGAAGACACTACAACATGTTACCGTGTGCAAAGGCAACTTCATATCTCCAAAAATGATTGATATAAAGCAAATTGAACTTATCGCTAACGCTAAAATAATGCTTTACACATCAGCCAGTCAAAAACTGATACTCTGATTCAATCACAAGTTCATATGAAGACTCTTGAGAATGTTTATAACACAAATCTGTGAAAAAGTTGACTGTAAGATCAAAGGTCGATTTTTGGTGAATATTTGAAACATGCTTGCTTGGCTAATTTCTAGCCAAATTTCCAATGAATGTCTCCCCTCCTCCTGCCCGCGCGTGCTCCACATCCTCACACACTCAGCCTTAACTTACACACGCGCGGGCTTGGCAAGACGCACACGCAACATTTCAGGAGAGTGTGGGCTGACCAAGCCCCCACTCATTCCTTGGTTTCTAGCCAAGGCCTTGTGGATCTTGTAATCTTGGATCTCTTAACAAAAGCTGATCTTTTTAGTATTGCATTTCCGATTTTGTATGCAATGGTAAAAAGTTATACAAATCCTGAAACATTGATATATATATATATGTATTTATATATATATAAATCTTTATTTCAGACGCCAAGTTCCACATAAAATGACAGACATAGAGCTATAAAAAAGAGAGTAAAACGAAAACATAAAACATAGATAATACAGTGCATAAAAAGTATGAAGACTTTTGTGCCAATGTAGTCTTAAGTTCCAAGTAATCGATAGCAGCTCTTTAGAGGGTTGACCAGGGCCTCTACTATTCAGTTCTCAGACTTGTCCAGTCGACACATGAAACCATACATCAGTTGTCTCAGGAGTGCCTTACAGGTTGGTACGTGCTTAGACAGAAACAACTGACCAGCACTATGCCACCTAGGCACATTAAGTAGCAATCTAAAAGCATCATTGAAACCATACATCAGTTGTCTCAGGATTGCCTTAAAGGTTGGTACGTGCTTAGACACAAACAACTGACTAGCACTATGCCACCTTGGCACATTAAGTAGCAATCTAAAAGCATCATTGTAGGCTACTTTCAGTATCTGTATACTCCTTTTCCTGTACATAGACCACAAATGAGCAGTGTGCAATGGTGTTATGTAGGTTCTAAACAGGGAACATTTAACTGAATCTGAGCACATAGAAAATGTCCTTAATAACATACTGGCCTGAGAATATATTTGACAGCGCTGTTGATACATATCGTTGTCATCTGTCCAATCATCAGAAATGACATGGCCCAGATATTTTATTTCCTCACAAACACCAAGGGGACTGCCAGATAAATAAAAGGTAGGGAAGGTTAATTTCCTGTCCTGATTACTTCTGACTATCATTATGTGGCTTTTCTTTGCATTATATTTTATATCATGATCTAAGCCATACTGAGAGCACACCCATAGCATCTGTTGCAACAGGCTGAGTGGAACCAGATCATTTGCGTACATCAGATGATTGACAATAGATTCACCAACAAGACAGCCTGTATTTGTCTTATTCAGCTGGCTTGATAAGTCGTCCATATCCATATTAAACAAAAAGGGAAGTCAAATTCCTCCTTGTCGAACTCCGTTACCAACATGGAAAGGAGCTGATACAACATTGTCCCATTTAACATGAAAAGTTTGATTGGCATACCAGAACACCAAAATACTCACAAGAGGTTTAGGGACACCTCTCACTATTAGCTTCATAAACAGTTTTTCATGACAAATTCGATCGAAAGCTTTGTAAGCATCAATAAAGCATAAAAATACAGATGAATTAAGACTTGTGTACCTGAGACAATCTCCTTCAGAGCATAGATACAGAGATCAGTACCATGTTTTCTTTTAAAACCAAACTGATTTTCTGCAGTCAGAATATACATTTCCAATTTCAATCAAATAATTCTCTCAAACACTTTAGACAAGATACTGGCCAATGCAATGGGTCGATAGTTGTCTATGCTGTTCAGTTTACCAGCCTTATCTTTAACAACAGGCACTAACAGTACTGACATAATAGAGTTCGGTAGAACACCATGAACCATAATTCCAGTGAGACACATGGCTAGAAATGGACTGAGTCTATAACTGGCATTTTTTAGATGCTCTGCAGAAATGCAATCCATACCACAAGCTTTCTTGTTGTCTAGCATGTGGATGGCATCATAAATATCTACTGATCTAACTATCAAGTCTGCAGAGATACCTTTATATTCATTATCAATTCTCACTGTGTTACCTTTAACACAATTAAATAGTTTACTGTAGTGCTCATGCCATAGATCAGCAATCTTCTCTGGACAACTAACCCCTTTGATATCAGAAGGGAGGGGAGTTCTGTTATTATTGATGATCTTGACCTCCTTCCAGAAGTCAGTAAGATTGTTATTCTGCATCTTTCTGGCCAGCGAGTCTGCTCTCATTGTGTTTTCATTTCTCTTAATGAAACGAGTGCATATTTAAATCTAGCATTTGTGAGGTTTTTGTTATCAAGCAGCACTCCCTGTCTGGGTCTGCCTGCCTCTGACCAGACTCTAAAGGCTTCTCTAGCAGCAGCATGTTGCTCAGACACAAACTCATTCCAGACAGGCCGTGCGTTAGGGACCTTACTCTTGTGATTAATAAAAGGTTCACTGGAAGCATAAAGACATTTGACAATATCATCATACATGGCACAGAGCTTTTCAGCATGATGTTTATCCTTGCAGTTCATATCCGTGCACATTAGGGCATCCCTAGAAAATGCAACATCACTATGTAAGCTGTCAGTTAATAGAGAATATCTGTGCATAACCTCTTTGGTCAATTTTGACCAGTCCAGTTTTCTTGGGGGGCCAGCAACAAGGGTACACTCTCAACATTTAGCAGCATAGCAACTGGTATGTGATCAGTGGTGGCCAGCCCATAACACATCTCTATACTTTCCAGTGAGTCATGAGCATCGGCTGTGGTTACAATATGGTCTAGCCAGGAAGTTGTGTGCCACGTTTCACTTATATAGGTAAAACTTGTATCAGGCAATAACGCTTGATATCATTAATT
>NW_025813910.1:0-67194 GCF_021917145.1 Hypomesus transpacificus
AAGCAGAGGATCAGGGGATGGAATGCGTGGCATTCTTAGGTTGGGAGCTGAGCGAGGGAGCGAGGAGGTTGCTGTGGGAGAGGTAACCTAGAGTGACAGGATAACCCTGTGCTGGGCTGACCAGGGCCAGAGCTGTGAGTGTCTGGGGTCAGGGGTCGTAGCAGGGGTCGTGCTGAGGTCAAACACACGCTTTGTCCTTCCACACCTGCAGCTGGCTAAGGCTTTGTTCTGGCCGTGTGTGTGTGACGGGAAAGTGTGTTTGTGGTGTGTGTGTGTGTTAGAGAGGGAGACCAACAGACCTGGGTGTGTTTTCGTGGTGTGCGTATGCCTCGCGTCGCGCGTGCGAAGCGTGCTCGCGGCGTGTGTGTACGTACGGCCTCATGTGGATGGCGTGTGTGTGTACAGAGCCAGAGGTCACACCTCAGCAATCCTGTCTTAGTGGTGCGCTGACCCCTGAAGAGGAACCCCCCAGCTCTACAGCCAACCCAGGTGGGGTCTAAGCCCGTATTTAGACAGCTGTGTGTGTGTGCACGCGCGCGTGTGTGTGTACATATACTGTATGTACTGTGTGTGTGCGGGATTGAGCGTGTGTTTATGTGTGCGTGTGTGTTTGTGTGTACGACCATGGTAGGTCGTAAGAGGAATGTGATGTGTGTGTGTGTGTGTGTGTGTGTGTGTGGACGGTTAAAGGAGGAATGTGGTGTTTGAGTCTTAAACCCACTCCTTATGAGTGGACCAGGGGAGAAGGACTGTCCACATGTTCAGATGTAAAAGGCAGGACTGGAACGTTTTTAGCATGAACTAGAGGGCTGATAAATCAGCGTAACTCCATGATTATTTTAGGTTTATGTTATGTATATAGCTGCTCTAATCAAGCCTTTACACCACTTAGATTATTAATACAATATCTAAAGAGCCATCCTCAAATCATGTTTGCTGGTTTCAAACAAACCGAAAAAAAATTGAGAATTCATCGTTGATTTTTATATTGATTGCTCTTCCTTAGAGGTAATAATTGTCTTCAAAAATTACAGTAACGTGTTAGAACTTGTGAGGCCAGAGCCCAAGGAAGGTTAGTGTGTTTACAGTAGGGTGGTTAGTGTGTTTAGAGTAGGGATGGTTAGTGTATTTATAGTAGGGGTTTCAGAAGCAGGTTACACGTTTTTCTCAATTGGTTTGGCTCATTTCACGAAACAGAAATGACATTCTCAAAACAACACGTGCAAACCTCCAAACCGCTGGGCACTTGTTCACAACAGATTGGAATTGTTCATTCCTTTAATCAAATTGCAATTGTATTAGCACATCCTTGTAAATGACAAGTTCAATTGCCTACAGTTTGCACACATTTCAAATGATTTTGCACATCTTTGAAATGGTTAGGTATAATTGCATTCAATTAGGCCAACTATCAATTGAAAATATCTTGCTGGTCTAAACTGACTGTTATTTCTCAGTCAAGTGGTTGTTCTCTGCAAAACATATTGCCATAATTTCCTTGTGTACATCATCACCTGCACAATAGTTCACTCCACTGTCAAAATCTTTCAGGCACATAATACCATGAAAAGCATAATGGTATATGCTGTAATATGGATCTCTTGGATCATCTGCTTACAGTCATTGTCAGGTGCAACTAGAACTTTACTAAACAAGGGGACACATCCGATCACCAATCACACAGTAAGTTTAGTTAGCTGACAGGAGCTATCCAGGAGTATAAATCCTTCCATCAAATATTTAGAGCTTGTCCCAGGCCAGCTCGGGGGAAACATCACTGTTTGTGCTGCCATTTCAGAGAATGGTGTAGTCACCCACATTCCCAGTCTTGGCCCATACAATACCCAGGCACTCCTGGTGTCCTTGGACTGCCTGCACTCCGATCTTATCCCTCTACATGAGACCACTTTCTTACATTTGTCATTCAAATCAAATCAAATCAAATTTATTTGTATAGCCCTTTTTACACGCAAGCATGTCACAGAGGGCTTCACATGCGCCCATAGAACTGCCCCTCAACCAACCTAAACCCTCAAGGAAGACAAGGAAAAACTCCCAGAAAAACTCCCACCGGGAGAAAAAATGGAAGAAACCTTGGGAGGAGCAATTCAGAGAGGGATCCCCTCCTCCAGAGACGGTTGGTAAGAGAGAGGAGCAGAACACAAGCTAAACATAGTCATACAGTGTCAATGGGTTTTGAAACACCAAAATCCATTGTTCGGCTTTATAGATGTTGGATGGGACCGGGAAACTCGCTGTTGGCCGTCATGGAGACTGGATTCCGGGTGACGACCTGGTTCAGCGTAGGCAGACCGACGACCAAGCAGGTCCTGACAGCTCAAACCCCCCACACCACAGGGAATGTGTGGGGGGGGGGGGACAGAGAGGAGAGCATTGTGTGGGACAATGTAAGCTTCCACCGTCACCCGCTCATCAGGATTCACTGCCCATCAAAGAATGCTAATGGTGCTCATATCGTCTAACTCCCCATTCCTTAAACCTATCCAGGAGGTTTTTTCTGCATGGAGGTGGAGGGTTTATGAGCATCGGGCTCAAAACCAGAGGTCCCTGCTCCAGGCAATGGATGCTGCTTGTGATGATGTCACAGCAGATCAGTGTAGGGGATTGTTGCGGCATGAACAACAATTCTTCCCCTGTTGCATCGTAAGGGAGAACATCAGATGTGATGTCAATGAAATCTGTGGCCAGACAGACAGTGAGGACGACAGCTAGTGAAACTCCAGCTTTGCTTTACTTTCTTACTGTATTTGTTTCCTTCTTGCCATGAAATGCACCCTCTGTAACTCTGACTAGGAGGGGGTCACTTGCCTGAAACTTACTGTGGTTACTCATACTACTAGTGTAGGTTATACATAATGTTAGTTTTGATGTGCTTATTGTATGAAAGTATATTGTGCTGTACACATTTCCTGTAACAGTAACCATGATGTATGGCAATTACAGTAACAATTTCCATGGCAGTGTAAGTGCAATATGTGATGTGAAACCTTGTAGGTTACTCTTGAATTACTGTAATCTTTTTTCTGTTTGATACACATTTACATTTTACATGTATTCATTTAGCAGATGCTTTTATCCAAAGCGACTTCCAAGCTGTCTGCTTTACAAAAGTGCATAGGTCAATGATTCTAAACAATGAGATAGCCACAAAAACATTGTGGTTAGCCAAAACATGAAGCATACATTACAGTATTGTTGCTTGCTTTTCTACAGGTGCACTCTTGCACTTTTGAGGTTCATTTTGTTTAGTTGTAACTTGTTTGGCTACATGCTCTTATGGTTCTTCTCTTTGGCACTTTCTGTATTTGGGTTTTTCACAATGTATGCTTCATGTTTTGGCTACCCGAAATGTTTGGGGCTATCGCGTTGTTACTGTATGATCAGTGACCTATGCACTCTTGTAAAGCTCTCTTGGAAGTCGCTTTGGATGAAAGCATCTGCTAAATGAATAAATGTAAATGTAGATTGAGACACATTGTATTCTGGAAAGAAAACATCTACTACAGTAACTGTAGCACAGTGCACATGAGGGATATTTCTAAGGTCCACTGCCATACTGACAAAACATCTAAACATTTTGACCTGCAGTGTTTACACAATGCCAAACGGACTTTTCATTTTGGGGGCACTGACTATTTGTATGAGAGAAGGATTTAGTTTTGACTGATAAGTTGTCTGTTTTAGGAAAGAGATGACCCTTTGCAGGTGTTCCATGGTGTTTTGCTGAACCATCTGGGTTATTTTGGCAAATGTATTTAAAGGTTTGAGAATGTTCTATGTTTTTTCGAGAGATGAGCCAAAGCAATCGAGAAGGAACTTTTCATTTTGAGGGCACTGACTATTTATATGGGAAAATGATTTGGTTTTGAAGCATGAGTTAACTGTTTTGGGTGAGATATGACCTTTTGAAGGTGATCTATGTAGTTGTGCTGAACCATATAGGCTATTTTGCTAAATGCACGTGGAGCTTTGAGAATGTCATTTCTGTTTCAAGAATTGAGCCAAAGCAATCGAGAAAAACTGTAACACACCAACACACTCACACAGGCACATGCGTGTCATGTATATCTACAGGACATGCAGTACACTGTTTATGCACACACCTTCTTCCTTTCCTCATGCAAAACTCACCCTGCCTGTCCCCTGTCACCAGTCCACTACTCATATCACATGACTTTCCAGCACACCCCTACCCCCCCCCCCCCACACACACACACTCACACACACACACCTCCACAGAACGCTAGTCTGGTTCTGAGTCGAGGCTCTCTCTCTCCTCTTATAGCATCGGGCGAGCGGACGGGACACGCACACACACAACAGGTGCCTGTCTGAGTGTGAAATACTGGCTGAGCCGTCGCCATAGAAACACTCCGACAACAAACATGGTTGGAGAAATGTAGTCATCAGTAATTGCAAGTAGATTGCAGCTTTTCTGTTCTATTAGCATTGATTGTAGTTTGGAAGGTTTTCATTGTCTGTAATATTAGTGGAATTTTATTAGTGAAATATAAGTCGCTTTTTAAAAAGAGCAGCACACTCTCTGGAAACTGCATCTATTGCTGCTGTTTTGTTTGTCTGGGTCAGGTTTGGTTTTGTACAACTTACTGGTGTTAAAAGGTAGTTTAGGAATGGGGCCAAGTATTTATTGATGTTATAAAAAACATGTTGCTCCAACTTAAGGTCAGATTTGGCGTTATAACACGTTTTGTTCTGGCAGTTTGGGACCACCTACAAGTGTCATGGTTTATGTGGTCGGAGTAACAGGCTCCTATATCTGCCTAATGATCCAAAACCTTCTCGTTGGACATAAACCGGATCCACATCCATGAAACCTACCCCATTCCCCTCCTCTCCACCATCCATACAGACACATGTCTAACCTAAAGGGACCCTCCTCTAGGTCACTCTGAGATATATACCCATCCTCCTCCAGCTCATACTGAGGTGGGGAAGATTGACAAATACCGCAGGATAGGAGTCTGTCCACGTTTTCATGGACACTTGAAGTATCTTGTCTCTGTTCAATGTTTGTCCCCCACAGAAATCAAGGCATCTGTGAAGTGGGATTGGTGTGTGGCTTAAGGAGAGCCCCAGATAGACTGGTGGAACAGGGATACTCTCCTTAAGCTCTCCTTGAGGGTGGGTGACGCAATGCGTCTCCTGAGAGGGATCCCCTGACGCCAGGATCATCTTTGATCCTGCATGATCTGCTATTGATCCGATTTCCGCCTGAGTCAGTGGATATGTTCGCCCCGCTTGTCAGTAGGGTATGTCAAGGCTTTCAGAGACAACCTCTCTCTCTGTCTCGATTTCTCTCTTTCTCTTTCCATCTCTCCATCACGTTCTTTCTCTCTTTCTCTCTGTCTCTCTCACCATCTGGCCTCCTTTCCATCTACTGCTATGGAACAGAATATGTTTTTTATTCCCAGTCGCTCTCTCTCTCCCCCCCCCCCCCCCCCCCCCCCCCCCCTCTCTCTCTCTCTCTGTGTCTCTTGGGTTGAGGTGTGTGTGGGGGGGGGGGAGAGAGAGGAGGGGGTTGAGGTGTGGGGGGGGGAGAGAGGAGGGGGTTGAGGTGTGGGGGGGGGGAGAGAGGAGGGGGTTGAGGTGTGTGAGAGGGGGGGAGGAGGGGGTTGAGGTGTGGGGGGGGGGGGGAGAGAGGAGGGGGTTGAGGTGTGTGAGAGGGGGGGGAGAGAGGAGGGGGTTGAGGTGTGTGAGCCACGCTAACTGGGTGAACCTCCACCCACGCGGTGTCCACATGTTAAAAATACCGCAGGGATCACAGTGGCAGTATTAGTACCCTCCGGCTCCTGGCGACAGGCACACTTGGACTTTGTTTTGGCACACAGACCCATCTGACAGCCTGCCTTATCCTGGCCCTCAGAGAGTCTGCAGTCTAGACGCTTCGCCTGGACACTCAGCAGAGCCCACACCCCTCATCTGGTCTTGTCTGCACCCAGACCTGCTGTAGGAGAGGGAGAAGGAAAACTTACAGTCGTGTACCTCAGAACTGAGTCTGGGGGGTGGGTGCTAAGTTGATCCCAGGGACTCTCTAGGGATGTGGATCTGGAAGTCTGTTGGTGTCGTCTAGTCTGCCCCTACGTGCATTTGTGTTGGGCTTGGCAGGAGACAGGTCAGGACTTTGATACATGCACACGGCGTCCGAGGATCTGGCCTACCTCACCACCCTCCACCCCCGGGCCCCCCTACCCCCGGACCCCCAACATGTGAACTGGAAATGGCACCATAGCTCCATCTTTCGCACGGGACTCACTCCGACGCTGTGCCCAACCTGTTTGGGAACCTTCCCCAAGCCGCCGCCCGCCCGCTCGGAGGTCGGCGCCAGCGCTTGCTGACTGTCTTTCTGACTGTTGCGCGGCTGGTCAGGCTGCTTGTGTTCGACCGCTGGACGTGGTGTGAGCGAGGAGAAGCAGACATGCGCGAGCTCATCCCGGTCCCGGCCCGGAAACAGCGGGAGAGGCAGCCCAGCCTCCCGGCCCCCTCGCCTCCCCTCTCCTTCCCCGTCACCTACACCATCCAGACCTCTAAGAAGTTCCCTTTCTTCCACTTCAAAAAATGCAGGTACGAGGCGGAAAATGCCTTCTCCTCCAACCTGAAGCTGGTGGACTTCAACATCATCGACACGCTAGGGGTCGGGGGATTCGGACGCGTTGAGCTGGTAAGGCGATTTCTACCTGTCAGCTTTTACCTGTGCGGTTGGATGTGTACGTGTGTGTGTGTGTCTGTCTCTGACACGTTTCTCCTGCATGATGAAGTCACTTTCTTCCAGGGATAAATGACAAACCTTGGACTTTCCAACAGACATTCACATGCCAGGCATTCCATAATGAGCTGTAACCCAGCTACAACACCTCCTGAAAAGGCTTGGAAGCAGTCATAATGCATTCCCAGACCATTCCTAAGACTCAGGTCTGCTTCACTGGTCCAAACGTTTTGGCAAGTCAGTTCAGAACCAAGGAGTGTGGGATTATGCGAGACATCAAACCGGTTTGATGTCAGTCTGACAAACTGGGTCTCCATGCTGGGCCTGTGTGTGTAGGGGGGTGTGTGTGGGGGTTTATGGGTATATCATTGGGGGCTGGGGAGGTTATAACTGGGGTATCAGGTCTCTGCCATGAGGAATACCTCAGGGGTTATTCTAAGTGAGTTTCCACTACGAGCCTCACAGAGGTAACAGGAGAGGGAGGTAGCGTGTGACCTGCAGTGTTGCGTTGCATCAATGCAGTGGGGACAGGGGACGGAGGGGAAGTCTCTTCAATCATCTCCTGCTTCTGCATTCTACAATGGGTCTGTACATGGCCATGAAGATTAATGTTTTGTTTTCGTTTTTCATGACATCCAAAGTCTAACTGACCTCCAGCCTGAGTTTCATATCATTATGAACAACTCACTGTAGAAATATGTTGTTACTGATTTTGAATTTATTTTGTTAAGTCATTCTGAGCCGTTGTCATGTCCAGTGACACGGCACACGTTCGCTGTTTGAAATGACCAGCTGAGAAATCAACAGTAGCTGTTTGTGATTGTCAAGCAGGCTGTGATTATCACGGCTACTGTATGTGAGGCTGCACTAACAAGGAAGCCCTCGATCCCAAACACAACAGCAGCACAGAGCCGTGTAAAACACACACACTCTCGGAGGAGGGACAGGAGAGACAGGCATGGAGAGACAGGAGAGACAGGCATAGAGGGACAGGAGAGACAGCCATGGAGGGACAGGAGAGACAGGCATGGAGGGACAGGAGAGACAGGCATGGAGGGACAGGAGAGACAGGCATGGGGGGACAGGAGAGACAGGCATGGGGGGACAGGAGAGACAGGCATGGAGGGACAGGAGAGACAGGCATGGACAGGAAAGACAGGCATGGAGGGACAGGAGAGACAAGCATGGAGGGACAGGAGAGACAGGCATGGAGGGACAGGAGAGACAGGCATGGAGGGACAGGAGAGACAGGCATGGAGGGACAGGAGAGACAGGCATGGACAGGAAAGACAGGCATGGAGGGACAGGAGAGACAGGCATGGACAGGAAAGACAGGCATGGAGGGACAGGAGAGACAGGCATGGACAGGAAAGACAGGCATGGAGGGACAGGAGAGACAGGCATGGACAGGAAAGACAGGCATGGAGGGACAGGAGAGACAGGCATGGACAGGAAAGACAGGCATGGAGGGACAGGAGAGACAGGCATGGAGGGACAGGAGAAACAGGCATGGAGGGACAGGAGAGACAGGCATGGAGGGACAGGAGAGACAGGCATGGAGAGACAGGAGAGACAGGCATGGACAGGAAAGACAGGCATGGAGGGACAGGAAAGACAGGCATGGAGGGACAGGAGAGACAGGCATGGAGAGACAGGAGAGACAGGCATGGAGGGACAGGAGAGACAGGCATGGAGGGACAGGAGAGACAGGCATGAAGAGGCGGAACCAAAGAGGGTGAGTGTTAGAGTGGGAAAGGGACGAAGAGGTCGAGAGGGGGGAGAGGAGGGAGAGGGAGGTTAGGTGGGAGGGATGGAGGGGGGGGGCTAGGAGGGGAGGGGGGGCAGACAGAGAAATGTCGCATTGCGGTTTGTCTCTGAGGATTTCTCCGATAAGGCAGCCAGTGGTAAGGGAAGCCCTGGGCTTGTCCCCCCAGAAGGGATGCCCCTGTGGGCCCCCCAGACCCCCCTGTGGACCTCCTAGTCCCCAGGGCTAAATAAGGCACTGCGGCATCTTCCCTTTGCGGGAAAATAAGTGGCCTTTCCAAACAGCCAGCCCCCTGCCACCACCACCCCCATCTGACACCCCTTGCTCCATGGCCTGGTTGTAGGAAGATGACCCCGGGGACATTTAAGAGTTCCCGTCAGATCCCCAAGACGCAATGTGAAGAACGTCTGCCCCCCCACCCCACCCCATCTCTCTCCACCTCCAACCCCTGTCCTCCTCTCTCCAACCTCTCTCCACCTTTCCCCACCTCTTGTCTCTCTCCCTACCGCTAACCCCAACCCCACCCTCATCAACTTTTCCCCTCCCCACTGGAGTGTATATAGACCATGAGTCATAGGACTATTCCTGATCGCGCGAGGTAGCAGCCAGGCTGAAAATAAACAAACCACAACACACTTAGCGCCTAGGAAATATAACGTGTTTACGGCCATGGTGTTACTTGATTGGTGATTTCCGCATCAAACGCCAAATCAAATTTGATTTAATCAGCCCTCTTTACAAGTGTCACAAAGGGCTTCACAGATGCCCATAGAACTTCACCTCAACCAACCGAAAGCCCCAAAGAACGAATGAAAAACTCCCAAGATAAGAGATTCTTTACGACAGATAACTATTGAAACACTCTTTATTGTCCTTTCAAATGACAACTCTGTGGCACGTTGGTCCTCCAGGTGCAGCTGAAGAGCGACGAGGTGAAGACCTTCGCCATGAAGATCCTGAAGAAGAGACACATCGTGGACACGAGGCAGCAGGAGCACATCCGCTCGGAGAAACAGATCATGCAGGAGGCCCACTCAGACTTCATTGTCAGGTACACAAACACACACTCACACAATAAGTCTGTTAACAGGCAAAATACATTGATCGATAAGTCAGCAATGCAGAAAAACTAAAAGCCTCCGTCTGAGCAGATAGCAGAACCCACCTGTCCATGTAAATTAGACTTCCTGCTTGTTGTTGTTATTCGTGACTTGAACTTCCTGTCTTTTCCAGGCTGTACCGGACCTTTAAAGACAGCAAGTACTTGTACATGCTGATGGAGGCTTGTCTGGGAGGAGAACTCTGGACTATTCTGAGGGACAGGTAGGGTGACACACACACACACACATACCGCATATCTTACACTCAAACATACACGCTCAAACATACAGACAAGTACATAAATACAAACACATACCACACACAGAGAAACACAGCCATACACACACACCACTGTAAACGAAAAAACATACACCCACATAGTTATTTTCCCACATAGCCACACACCCACACACAAACACCCTCTCTCACACACACAGTCTTTACAGTGTTCTCCCTCCTGCCCCCAGGGGTTCCTTTGAGGACTCGACCACAAGGTTCTATACAGCCTGCGTGGTGGAGGCCTTTGCTTACCTGCATTCCAAAGGCATCATCTACAGAGACCTCAAACCAGAGAACCTCATACTGGACCACCGGGGATACGCCAAGCTGGTGAGGAGGACAGGAAGGCAGGCAGACAGACAGGCAGACAGACAGACAGAGAGGCAAGAAGGCATGCAGGCAGGCAGGCATGCAGGCTGGCAGACAGACAGACATGTAGTCAGACAAGCAGCCAGACAAGCAGGCAAACAGACAGACAGACAGACAGACAGACAGACAGACAGACAGACAGACAGACAGACACAGCTCATTGGTTGTCCTCCATTTCTGACCGTAATTCCAGGTGGACTTTGGTTTTGCCAAGAAGATTGGGTTTGGGAAGAAGACGTGGACGTTCTGTGGTACGCCGGAGTACGTGGCTCCAGAGATCATCTTGAACAAGGGCCACGACATCTCAGCCGACTACTGGTCGCTAGGCATCTTGATGTACGAGCTCCTGACAGGAAGGTAAGGGTCTCTCAACCTGCACCTCTCCCTGCTGGAGACGTATACAGCATTTACATGCTTTATTGACTCTCCCTCCTCTCCTTCCCCTCTCCTCCTCTCCTTCCTCTCTCCTCTCCTCTCCTTCCTATCCTCTCCTTCCTCCCTCTTCCTGTCCTCCAGCCCTCCCTTCTCAGGACCAGACCCCATGAAGACCTACAACATCATCTTGAGAGGCATTGACATGATCGAATTCCCAAAGAAAATCACCAAAAATGCTGCCAACTTAATCAAGAAACTATGCAGGTAGCTCACACAGGGGGCACTGTGGCTCTTTTGAAAAGAAAAAAAAACATGTGACTGTTGGCCGTGGTTGGTGGTTGGTTAGGTTGTGGTTGACTTTAAAGGTCAGTTAGTAGTTTATTCTCATTCATGACGTCTACACCAACAGAGACAATCCGTCCGAGAGACTGGGAAACTTGAAGAATGGAGTGAAAGACATTCAGAAGCACAAGTAAGTCCATGCACGTCGTCAGCCTTGATATCACATGGGAACACTGTCAGAAGATCAGTAGGACCACAGGTGCGGTGGAAAGTTCTCCAACCTCACTCACTCGTCTCCTCTCTGTCTCTCAGATGGTTCGAGGGGTTCAACTGGGAGGGGCTGAGGAAAGGGACGCTGACTCCTCCCATCATCCCTGATGTGAGTTTTGCACCGATCGATGGGTTGCACTGTGTGAAGCCTTATGACGCAGCTAAACTCTCCCGCCCTCTCTCTCTTTCTTCCCTCAGGTCTCGTCGCCCACGGATACCAGTAACTTTGACAGTTTCCCAGAGGATGGTGACGACCCCCCTCCTGATGACAACTCTGGATGGGACACTGACTTTTAACCCCTGACCTCCCAGATAGCTAGCCAGCCTTCCACCCAACCTCAACTATGTCCCCCAGCTACTGCCCCCACCTGGCCCCACCTTAACCTGGATTACCTCTGCCTGGGTCCACCTAGGACCTGGTCCTGGGCCTGGGCCTGGGCCTAGGTCAAGGGTTAGGGTTAGGGTTAGGGTTAGGGTTAGGGTTTAGGTCTTGAGTTTGCATTTTGAGCCTATAGGTCAGAAACTTGGGATGGCCTTCTTGCTAGACTTGGCTGCTGATAGACATTCAGACATTCAGTACTGTGAAGGACATTCGGAGACAGACGGACAGCGAAAGAGGACGGTTGTCATACTCTGGGTCACCAAGATGCCTTCTCCCATGTAGCTCCAGCCACGACGTCAGTAGCCCCGGTCTCTGTCCATCTCTCCGTCTCACCACACCCACCTTCTGAAGGACATCCGGGAAGCTTTTCGTGGAGCCTCGGACTGGCCTGGTTCTGTTGACAGGGACCATCGGACCTAGACAGAAACACACTGACATTGATTCTACCTTGCGGAGAGGAGGATTGACTGAGACAGAGAGAGAGAGAGAGAGAGAGAGAGAGAGAGAGAGAGAGAGAGAGAGAGAGAGAGAGAGAGAGAGAGAGAGAGAGAGAGAGAGAGAGAGAGAGAGAGAAAGAGAGAAACTCCACACCTCTTTTTGTAGCATATTCAAACTTATCTTCATGCCATCACATGCTACCACCTGACTAACGCATTATTAACATCACTGTTGACCACAGTTCAGGACGGATTCACTTTGTCTTTTCAATCCTTCATTCATCATCAACATTTTATTTTATGAAGTTTCTTTGTACATGAATTCCCATTTGAACATGCCACTTTATGACTTGAGCACATAAAGAAAATGTATTGTATATATTCCATTATAATATTTGAACATTAAAAGTAAACATACACACTCACCTCTCTTACAATGACAATATGGTTTGCAATGTTTGAACATTACTTGCCATCTTAGTTCTCAGAGCCATGCAGTTTATTTTACATTGTTTTGCCTAATTGTGTTGCACAGACTGGTTAGTCGTTTATACATTGTTTAAGAGGCAGAAAGGTTCAAATATATTGTCTTTTTATTTTTAAAACATTGACAGGATACTATGAAATGACAAAGATGCACACAGGTCTGTTTCTTACCACAAGGGGGCAACTGGCACCGGAGCAGAAAGCGAATATTTACATTTTACTGTTAATTATCGTCACACCTAAGATAACTTGCATGTTTAAGACTGGAAGTGAACATCAATTTTTAACGATCGATCATACTGATTATTTCATTGGGTTGAATTGTCAGCATGCCGTTTTAATCATATTATGTTGCCATTCAAAACGAATTCACTTTACCCAAGGCCTCACTTCGAAACATTTTACTGTGCTCTGGAAAACACATATTTCGTATTTATTGCAGGACCAGAGGTGAATATTTGTGTACGTAAATATTTAGTGCTTATATTTTTGTGATATGTATTGATAAGTATGTTGTACTCTACAGTATGAGTGTCCTTAATATCAATTTGAATATTTGTTTTTATTTGTCAGGAAAGTTTCCCTTCGTTGAGGTAAACTAGTACATGTTATAGTTTCCACATTCATTTGAAATTACATGACTATTGGCATTAATAACATTTTTGAGAAAAATAGTGCCTTATTTCAATGGCATCTCCAAAAAGCATATTCAGCCGCTTGTGTTACCTTGCATGACACGGTTAAATCAAACCTAAACTGTCGTCCTTACTCTGCTTGCTGCTTTTTTATTGTTCAGCTATATTTATATGCCTTTTCTTACAATAAAATCTAACTTTTAATCCAGACGAATTTGTTATGGTTCGTTTATAATGGTCAATTTAATATGCCAGTCCTTCAGTCAAATTTACTGTCATTTTGAAGTGTGGGAAGTGGCCTACAGTTTATCCCCAGGCAACATCATCAACAGGCAATCAGGAAGGCTCTGATCAGACCTCTAACAAGATAACTACGCTCTTGCTCTTTCCTTTGATACACGTGCCTCCTCACCGCAGGAGAGCGTTCCAGAACACCTGACACTCCGGGTGTAATCTTTTACTCCAAACTAAACAACCTGTCCTTTATTTTCTCATTCTAACACAACTGATAGTGTATTTATTTAACACTTCGGAGACAAGGCTGTACCAGAGGGGTCTATTGTAGCGTGAACTGATTAAGCTGCAACCAGGCATTTCAAAACAGGATTACCTGGCGTCCAACCAAATGAATTTGCTGAGTACAATGTCTGTTAAGACCCGCTAAAAGCCGAGCAAATGGACTGTTTGTGAGAATGCCCTGCCTGTTGAAGTCCGATTAGGACAGCGAGTACAACGTCTTTTGATCTGCTTGTCATCAAAGGCTCTCTCTACACAGGCGCTACTTTACACCACCGCAGGCTTTTCGATGTACAATTAAAACAAAGCCAAAAGACCAAAGAATCGACATGAATGCTGCCAATTCACGTTTAATGAAGTGTATTGAGCGTTTGTTTTGTAGTGGTCTATTATAACCAACCCTTGTCAACAACTTCAAAGCCGGGGAGGGTTCCCAAGTTTTTTTTTTTGTCTGCCAAGCACTTTTGAAACTGTTAAACGTTGAGAGTATTTTGTTCCTGCAAATTCCAATGGTTCAATACGTTAATGTCTGACCACAGATTCGAACTTTTGTAGAATATCCATGTTATTAAATATATGACCAATGTGTGTTAAATCAGTTCTTGTATCACATTTCGATCAAGTCTACTGAAATGTAAATTGTTTATTTACACAATCTGGGTTTGGCTACTTAAATTACAAACATCTAGGCTACGTAGTTGCTTTTGCGGATCACTTTTTCTTTCAAATAACTATATTTTTCCAGCATGAATTAACAAATCATTTTTTATTTACAGTCTACATTCTAGTATGCTATACCTTGCAGTTTTTTCAATAAAACACATTTGCTTAAAGATCACTAGAGGTATTTCCCATTAGCCTTGTTAAGCATTGTTAGAGTTTGCACAATAGATTTGTACAGAAGGTGCTGCTATTTGGAGATATTTCAAAGGACTCGCTGATGGAGAAGAGAAGCTGAAAACTAACTGTTTTACAAGCCTCGCATAAAGTTGAGAAGTACTGATGTGAATTCCTTATCGCCGAGTGATAATCAGTCCAGCCTATTTCTTTTAAAGCACTTAGGCTGAATGATAATTAATTCGGTAAACTTTTCACTCTTCGGCAATTTAAGTATTCGGCTTTGATCCTCCCCGCGCTCTTAATCAAGTGCATTTCAAAGTTCCACTCATTACAATTACGGATCGAATGTCGTTAACGAGCGAAGAATGTCTTGATGAATGATCACCAGGCTGGGCCCGCAAACTCTTGAGACTAGACGCTCTATGGATACAGCCTCTCTAATGGCCTAGCCAAGACGCGGATCAGATGGTTTAATGACTTGTAAGTGTAGGGCTGTACACAAAATTATAGCCTACATTTCACAGCATCTAATGACAGAATCAAACGGAATGCTATTTTTGGTGTCCCTATGCATATCACTAGCCTAGTGAAGTGGACATATCCTCATCAATAGATGTGAGGCATATTTCCTAGTTTCACCATCTATTGTATGGTGCTATTGTATTCATTATTCCTCAATGTGGATACGAGAAACGTGTCCATCAAGCAGAGATGTGTCAGGGTGTGTTTGTGTGTGTTTGATGTCAACTCGTGCAGCGCCATTGTGTTAATTGTACACAAACATCGCGGGACGTTTGGATGAGGGGGGTCAGTGGGTAGTTCCTGTGAGATGCGTCATGAGCCAGAACCTTTGAAATTCCATCTTGTCTTTTGTTACACATAGCTGGGGGCGGGAAACACAAACATAGTCCACGTATATAAAACAAGCGTCAGTTGTCACCAGAGTACAGAGGTAACTCGCTACGCTCTCCCCGTGCGTCTTTTTCCGACCCTCGAGCGTCTTGCGATTTTTAGGCTACGGATCTTTTCGATATTGTTCGATTGAAGGATTAGCCTTTGAACGACAATGGTGCTGTGTATGTGTTCTGCTGTGATGTGCTTAGTGCTCGGTTTCATTGGTCCTGCACTCGCAGGATCCGTGATTCTCAACTCAAACTCTATCAAGAGCATCCCCAGTGTGGCGGGTGCCGGTCACCCGGTAAGTGCGAGCCCGGACGAGTTTAGCTTCGACGCCGGCGGTCAGAATCTGGCAATCGACTCCATACAGGTAAGAGCCTTGCGTAAGCCTACTTATAATGATTTAGAAAACTTGACTCATTTATTCATACAATTCTGTTAGGTAAAAACGTAATCAACACCCACAATTATTGTTTGGTATTTGTAAATATAGCCTAATAGGACCACATTTAGACCTACTAAATGAAGTATTATGTTTTTATTAACAATATTGTCATTATTTTAGTCTCTGAGTTGCGCGGCTGACGAGGAGTGCGGTGACCATGGATTCTGCTACGCCTCCCGAGGCGCGTGTCTCCCATGCAAGCGGCGTAGGAAGCGTTGCACCCGCAACGCGATGTGCTGCCCCGGCAACCAGTGCAGTAACGGTAAGGTGTCCTGTCCCACTCTTGTCACGTTTTACACGAGACAACATCTCTCTTTTTTCTTCTAAACGTGAGACGCTGTTGCTTTGAAGACCGACAAAAGGCTTTTAATTTGAGCAATTGTGCGCAAATGCCAGGAAAACAGGTGTAGGCTCTGCCACATGGTCTAATGTGTGATGTCCTGTTCTCTCTCTCTCTTTCTCTTTCTCCCTCTCAGGAGTGTGTCTGCCCCTTGACCCAGACATGCTGCCCCAGATTGGTGTGGAAGACCTGGTACCTGTAGGAACCATGCAGGAGGACAACTCCACAGCCGAGTTCACCTCCAGAACCAGCACACAGGATGCAACACCCAGAGGTATGTGAACTCACTGGTCTCTCTCACATGTGAACTAGTCTGCCATGCAGTTTATTTAGCAGGTTTAAAGGCTGGATCAATCAGATGAATGTTTGATGAACTTACTTGCATGCAAACAACAACACAGCATTGTAATAGATGGAGGAACTGTAGTACAACTAGGAAAATGACCGAATGAGATCTAGATCCACTTTGTAGCACATCTCATCTGGGTCCTGGTCTCTCCAGCAGGCATGGAGGGAGAGAGTTGCCTGCGCTCGTCGAACTGCTCAGAGGGCCTGTGCTGCGCCCGTCACTTCTGGTCGAAGATCTGCAAGCCGGTGCTGAAGGAAGGCCAGGTGTGCACCAAGCACAAGAGGAAAGCTGCCCACGGCCTGGAGATCTTCCAGAGGTGTGACTGTGGAGACGAGCTGGCCTGCAGGACCCAGAGGGTCCCCGGGGAGCACAGCAACAGCAAGGCAGCCAGGAGCCTCCACACCTGCCAGAGGCCCTGAGAAGACCAGCCACCCAGCCCTCCTGTCCACCCGCACGCCTTCCGGGACTGCCACCGTGGTCGTGATGGAGAGGGGGTTTAACGCCCCCCACCCCCCCTCCCCCCCTGGTCAGAGAGAGAGAGAGAGGTCCTCTGACGTGTGTAGATATAAGCTTCGGAGCTGAGGGAGAGAGAGGATGTTTTCTTTTTCTGTTTCTCAAGTAGAAGGTGTGTTGTGTTAGCACCGAACCACCTCATCTATGTAATGTTCAAGGTTCCAGACTCTTCTTTCCGTGCCGTTCAGCCATAGCTTGGCTCTGGTTGATGCAGGGTGACTCTGACCAAGGCCAACAAGGAGAACGAACGATTCAGACAGCGAGACCTGTACACTTCATTCCAACCGATGTCAATTCTACCAGCAACAAACAAATATGCGGCAACTTGGATTCTAAAGAGGATGATGGCCTCTTCATACCCTGTCTGCAAACTGACCAGAGGAGGAGAAGAACCCTTCTTGTAATCTGACAAGTTCCAGTTCATGTGTTTATTCTCTCGATTTATTCCCCAAAAATAGTGGAGTAGCTGTGATTGTTTCCCTGTGGAACTTCAGATTTCATATTATCACAGTACATTACTGTATTGTACATAGACAAACCATAATAGATGATGGCACTTAATTATTTTTGTTTGATACAGCTGTTTGTTGAGAAGGTGCTCCGTGGTTTATTGCTTTGTACATAAGAACAGTGTTTTTTACAAGTGTATAGAGTTGGATTATAAATGTATATATTTTGTATCTGAAAATAAAGTGTCCCAATAATGTATTTTATAATCATTTGTTCATGACGTGCTGTTTGAGTGTGTGCTTGTGTGCAGCTGGATGTGAGTGTTCATGGTTGTTTCAATCCTACTAATATTCTCCACTCTTAACTTTCTGATTGGGTGCTGTTGGAGAGCAGAGGTCCTGAATCTCTGCTGGGGTCTAGACAAGGTTAGAGGTAGGAGGTTCTGAGGTTTCAAATAGGTTAGAGTATGGAGGTTTTGGGGTCTAGACTTGGTTAGTACCATTACTGGAGTTGGTCTCAGACTGGTTCACGACCATAGACAGAACAGGATGCTGGAGCTACATGTGCATAAGTAATAGCCTGGCAAATGCTTATTCGTCTGGAACGAAGTTCATTTTAGATTTCCAAGGGGCGTTATCAATAGTCCACACATCCATATTCTGGTAAGAGGGAAATCTGTTTGAATGGGAGGGTGGCCAGACCCCTCTGCCAGAGCAAAGACAACATGAGCTAGTCTGGTTCCCAGGCTACTGAAGTAGAGGAGCAGCCGTCTGCCATCTCACTGTCACCGGAGCTCCATTAGAATTGTTCTGATCATTACGGATCATTGGAGTTCTACAACATCAGCCATTCCACTGTTTTATAACCATGGCTGCCACACACTCTGACCCTCCCCCGACCTCCCTCGGCCTACAGCAAAGCCTGGGAACACTCCTTCCACGCAATGGAAACAAGATGGCCGCAATCTGGATTCAGTCATTCAGTCATGTCGATTCATTCCATGGGTCGGCGTCGACCTTCCCATTTTGCTGCGCTAAAGACATCCTGTCTTTTTGTCCTAAGTACTTTTTCTTTCAGGTTCTATCATTCCCACTTCCTGGCTGAGGGCCCCCGCCCCGTGGTCAAGGTAACAGGAACCAGGAGAGATAGAGGGGTCCTTACTTCAGGCTGTCAGACTACACAAAGAGAGGTGGGCATTTCAAAGCACAGGATATACAGTCTACAATCAACCTGTTCACACACACACACATACACACGCGCACACACACACATACACAAACACACACATGGCTCCTCTTTTCTCCTGCCTTTGTCAACAGTCTAGACCAGACCCCAAACATCAGTGTGTGTCTGTGTGTGTGAGTGTGTTGAGGGGGTCTGAACGAGCTGCTAAACATACAGTGAAGAAGGGTGGGGGTGGGGGGGACTTGGAGGGCACAAGATGACATCTGGAGGGTTCTTCAAATGACGTTCTTAAAAAGTGTTTGATGTCAGGACATTGTTGAGCTCGTCTGTGGCATTCACTCTGGTCTAATCCACAGCAAACAGGAGAGAGAAGGAGAAGGCCCATGTAATGAAGTCCCCTTCGATTCTGCTTACAATCAGAACAGAAGACCCCTGCCCTCTTCACACACATACACACACACACACACATAAGCCCTTCCCCTAAAACACCCCTCCCCACAAACACACACGCACCACACTTTGAAGTGCTCATCAGTCACCATCCTGTAGATCAGAATCTTCTACAGAGGACTTCAGAGACTGGGACTCCACAGACAAACAGGCTTAGGAAGGCACAAACACATAAATGTGGAGTAGACAATGTCTAATGTTTGGGCTGAGTGTGTGTCATTAGACACACATGCCAGGACCCAGGACCTGGGACGATCACCAGCCAGCTGCTTTGGTTCTGTCTGTCTGTCTGTCTGTCTGTCTGTCTGTCTGTCTGTCTGTCTGTCTGTCTGTCTGTCTGTCTGTCTGTCTGTCTGTCTGTCTGTCTGTCTGTCTGTCTGTCTGCTTCACCTGGTATCATGCCTTGTCCTAGAGAGGTCTGTAACATCAACTTGTTGTTTGAACACAACCAAGCACTTTGACTGTTTAAAAGCTGTCACTCGGGGCACTCACCCATCCCCTAACCACACACACACACACGCGCACACACACACACACACACGCACACACTCACACACACACCGGCTACAGTAATAAAGATGACACAACGTTCAGCTATAACTATGGACGGCTTCCAGCAGCTGGGCCTGATACCTGTCTTCTCAAATTAGACCTTTGCTGTTTACTCTCTGCATCATCTTTTAAGATTTAATGGGCTCCCAACGTTGTCAGAGTGGGGTTAGGTTCACAGATGCTTCTTGGCCTCTAATTAGTTAACCAGAGCAGGTGTAATAGAGATATGAAGGCTGCTCTTCATTATGAGAGCTGGTGTGTGTTTACACCTGAATAAGGGTCCCAGGAAGCTTCCAGGCGAACATGTAATACCAGGATATTAATAATTACATCAACCTCCATGGACCTCTTTAATCTGAACGTGTGTGTGTGTCAGCGTGTGTGTGTGTCAGCGTGTGTGTGAAAGCAACATTGCTGCGCAGTGTGTGTGTGGAGTTTCTTTTTCTTTTCTTTTTTTTGCTCATACACACTATGATGAAGACATCAACGATGGCTCTCTTTAATTTGTGGGGTGAAATGACTGAGCTGCGTGGGGGGGCGGGATGGGACTGGACAGGAGAGATGGGATGTGTACCTCTGTCTCCCTGTGATGTGCATCTTCAAACGCCCGCTGATGCGAATAGGAAGGTGAAAACAGGATAGAGTGATTAGTAGTTAGAGAGCATGTCACCTTCCGCCGGCTCACTCGCCCGTATGGAAGGGATGGAGGGAAAAGGGTTTCCTGTCAACACAGCGCTACGGAACAGACCTGAGGCTACAGCCCTCCATTGGGACACTTGCATGTGGAGTATGCCTGCCTGCCTGCCTGCCTGTCTGTTTGCCTGTCTGTCTGTTTGCCTGTCTGTCCGCCTGTCAGTCTGTCCCTGCCAGTCTGTCTCTCTGCTTATCTGCCTGTCTATAAACCAGCCTGCCTAACTATCTGTCTGCTTTCCGGCTGGTCTGGTCTGCCTCTCCATCTCTTTACCCTTCAGTCAGGGCAGCTTGAAACCCAGTGAGAGCCGACAGAACAGGACAGCCCGTTCCAGCATGCTAAGATCCACTGAAGCAGAGAGGTTTCATGTTGGTGATTGGAGCGTGGAAAACCCCGGCTCGGATGACTTGGAGAGACTGATACAGTCTGAATGAACTGAAGAAACCCATCACACTGATCCACGATCGAACAGAACACGCTGCCAATGGGAAATTGGCACAGTCACGTTGAGAAACCACAGGGAGCTACATGGAGGAGAGAGAGAAGCACGGTTCCGTCTCACCTCAAATAAGTTCCATGTTGAAGCTTGAGGACTAGGCAAGAGTTCTAGGTGGAACTATTTCTTTTCATGTGGATTCTCATTTTGGTTGCATGGTTCAACAGTCAAACTTTCTTCTTGAGCATGTTGAAGCATAGAAATCTATAGTGAGCATTGGGGCAGCCAGCAGCAGGCACATTCTAGAAACGTCCGTACGACTCCCAGAGTGGTTGTGGTAACGACTCTGGATATAGACCAGTACCAGCCTTGGACTTGTCATTTCAGACAGAGCCACAATGGTGAATATTCATGCAGACTTCAGTCTAAACAAACCAGATATCTATTAATAGCATCCTATTTGTTTGAACAAGTTCAGAGTGAGAGAAAGAGTGTCTCACATCTCCCTGGACCGCCAACCTTGTATGGCCAACAACATCCACATGACTCCTGGATCATTTGCATATCCCTCTCGTCCAGTAAAAACAAGAGCATGTCCCCTGACTTTTTACAAGCACAAGTAAATAATTTATGAACCAGCTAGTGCCAACGTGTGTGTTACCTGGCGTTTTTACACATACAGTAAACAATGTTGACACAAACCAGTTCATTATGCTGCAGCCTGGCTTGTCTGGTCAGCTCTGCCTGTACACACACACACACACACACACAGTGACACACATGGACACACACCTCTCCTTTAGCCTCCAGTGCAACGGTCACACACACACACACACGAATAAGCAAAGGGCGTACGAACGAATGAATCCCTCAACCAGTCAATCAATAGACGACCGAACGGATGAACGAACAAACGGACGAAAGCCGTATGACGTGCAGCTGCAGCCAGGTACACGGTCTGAATCAGCCGACGGTGTCTGAAGGCTGGGACTCGTCTGGACATCCTGACTCCTCTTCATCTCCTGGTTCATCCGCTTACATCCGAGCACACACGCTGAACCTCCGCGTGTGTAGCCTCCCATGCAGCTAGCCTGGAACCGGATCAACACGGGCCCCAGGAAGCTCAACCCTGGCTGTAAATCCTCGTCTGCATTTCAATCCTCCAGTGTGCCGCTGATTTGCTTTGGGAACAAGAAGGGGGGGGGGAGCGTCCTCATTTTCTTTTTTGGTGTTGCCACTGTAAATCTCACAGCAGCTCCCTGTCGGGGTTGTTTTGTACATTGGTTCGACATTCATCAAAATAAATGAATCAATTCAGCCGCTCTGCCGACTCCGCCGGCGGACGGAATGTGAATGAGTGTGTGTGTTTGGAGTCAGCGTTCATATTTTCCAATCAAGTGGAAGTTGGGAGCTGCCGACAGGTAATAATCACTCCATTAATCTGTCTGTAGACTGACGCCCACACTCCTCAAACACTGTTCATGAAGGTTGGATGCCAGACAAACAAACAACACAAATTGTATTATCAGGTGTCTAAGTGAGTATGAACCAAACGATTCAAAAAACACAAAACACAGCTGTATACGGAAATGTGTCACGTCATTCAAGTCTGATTATACAGAAGTTAATTGTTCAAACTTGTTTTTGTACATTGCAGAAGTGGGTCTCGTAGAAACCCAGTCATGGGACACTTTTTGGGCAGAATTTGAACCTAGGCCGCTATGGTAAAGCCTGAGCCCTCTTCTCTGGTGAGCGTCTGCCCCCCCCCCCCCCCCACACACACACACACACCCGTCACTCTGGATTAGCTGTGAACCTTCCGGAGGTTATCCAAACAACTCAGACACCTCTTCTTCCATCCCCCTTTTCCTTCTGAGCCATGGAAAGAGAGGTTGTGAGAGAGAGAGAGAGAGAGAGAGAGAGAGAGAGAGAGAGAGAGAGAGAGAGAGAGAGAGAGAGAGAGAGAGAGAGAGAGAGAGAGAGAGAGAGAGAGAGAGAAAGAGAGAGAGAGAGAGGGGGAGAGAGAGAGGCAAAGCCGAGTCCTGTTTATTGCCATTGTTTCCATTGTGTCCCGTACAGTTAGCAGAGGATTATAGAGCCCAGCCCTCCTCTTGATAGTGCCTCTCGGAGACCTAACGCCCCCATTTGTTCCTCACAAAGCCTGCCTCAGACCCCAGAAGGCAGGGGGCTGCTTGCTATCTCACTGGCTTAAGTGATTGGGGTCCACATAAAAAGAAGAGCAACTCTTTGATGTCAGTGAGAAGTGTCAATGTCTTGGATCCCACCTCTCGCCCTCCCTCCCGCTCTTTCACACCTCTCTCTGTAGTGCTGTGATTTGTGGGGTAAAACAATAATGGGCTTGATTCAGCCTATTAACAGCCCATTACCCTCCTACTCTCTGTTTGTCTATCTGCACCAGTGCTTGTAAGGTACTGAGGGAGGGGGCCTGGGGGGTGGGGTGTTTTGGTGAGTGTGTGTGGGGTGGGGGGACCAGATGTCTGAAGGCTTGTTTGGGTACAGGGACAGTAGAACGTCCAGGGTTGGTCTTTCACCTCAGGCACAGTTACATCACTGGTCAACGGGATGGATGCTATCTCCAGACCAACATTGTCAATAGACCCCGATATCTTAATGACGTAGAGAAAGAAAGAACACGATTTATAGAAGATACTGGAGGAACCGTCACAGCTATTTTGTTCAGCTTTCTAGCCAAAATGTAAAAGTGAGTGATACAAAGACAGTTGTAGACCTACATATGAACGAGCATGTGAAGAACCATGTCCGGAGCGAGGTGGAGCCAGAGGACAAGGGAGGTGAAGGTGTAGGTTACAGCACTTCAAAGGCCTTGTCTAGGACGAACCAGCCAGTGCAGTCACTCACACAGCGAACCAGCCAGCCAGCCAGCCAGACAGCTTCTGTTCAAGGTGTTCACTCATGTGAGAACACTCCAGGGTTGATCACCTGAGAAGAGACTGACTCACTGACTTCCTCTTGGGGAGAAGTGGAGTGTACAACCGCAGGGACCTGTGTGTATGTGTCTGTGTGCATATATGTGTGTGTGTGTGCGTGGGTGTGTGTGTGTGTGGGGGAACCTGATACAGGCAGGGCGGAGGAAGTGTTTGGGGTTGGAGAAGTGACCCTGTCACCCGAGGAAAGATCAATTATCCCCCCCCCCCCACGTCACCCCCCCCTCTCGTCTCACACCCTGCTTCCCTATGAGAACTGACTCACTTTCCCAGAAGCCCTTGTGGTGGGAGACTGGGAGCCGGCCGGACAAGACCAGGCCACAAACTCCCTCCAAACAATGTACTGCCTCCAAACAATGTACTGCCTCCAAACAATGTACTGCCTCCAAACAATGTACTGCCTCCAGAGTTCAGGCCTGTACTGCTTCCAGGGACCAGGCTCTCGGAACGTCTTACTCAGAGACTGTTTCCACGCTCTGCTTCGTTGTCATCCCATCAACAAAAGCCCACGTTTGAGGTCTCCAATGGCAACCCGTTCCAGACACTACACTGTAATATGCTGTCATACCGTATGATGATGGTGTAATGTTATGATTGATTGTGAAGCGAGTCGAGTCATTTCAACTGTGTGATTATAATGTCATCTCTGAGGCTCAGATGGAGAGGCTGTGTGTTTAGCAGAGGCTGTCTGAGGTCTCTATCCCAGTCTCAAGGGAAGGCCAAGGGTCTGCTGTTTCTGTGGTTAACCTATCTGACCACCCTGCCAAGTTAGAATACAGGGTGGTGGTGGGGGGGGGGGGTCACAATGTCTGTGTGTTTGGGGTTGATGGGGACAACACACTGACACTAAACCCTCCCTCAAACCCACCTGGCCGCCAGCTCATAGTTTCATCTTCACTGCTGATTTTGGCTCAAATTGGCTCAAATTTCTGTGGTGAAAACGGTTGTCACTGTTGTTAATGTACTCTGCCAACATTTTGGTGTCAGCTCGATTTGTGGCCAACCAGCTTTAGGAATTTGGTTTCTAACTAGCGTTAGCAATGTGGTCAGGCATTGCTAAATAGCCTTAGCAATGGTTGCGGTTTGAAAGAGTTGTGGCGTTTTGTGTAAACCAAAGACGTGAGCTATGTTGATGAACAACAAAGACTGCATTACGTCTGTTATTTCTCACAGAGGTGCAGGATATACACATCTTTTCACAGCTTGTTGAATTCCAAAAATGTGTTGAGTAATACAATGTGATTAAGGCATGAGTTGAGGGAGTGCTTTAAACAAAGATGGTGTTGAGGGAAGGTGGTTATGTCTCTGGTCTCATTCTCCATCTCTCTCTCTCTCTCTCTCTCTCTCTCTCTCTCTCTCTCTCTCTCTCTCTCTCTTTCTCTCTCTCTCTCTCTCTCTCTCTCTCTCTCTCTCTCTCTAAAGAGGTAGTTGACAGCAGGTGTAAGACGTTCTCCAAATAACACACACCCTTCCAACCAATCAGGTGGCCGCCAGACAGTTTGTACAGTCTGCCACCCTAATATCAGGTGTAGACACACACACTTACGCACATTCACACACAAAACACACACCCAATGTTTACCAAAAGGGCTCTTTGGAGCCAAACTTGCAGAAATGTCAGGAATGTTGGAACAGGCCCACATCACAGGGACTCTAATGTAGCAGAGTCGGTTTGGTAACAACAGTCGTCAGTCTAGAGACTTGACTTCAAAACCTTACCATCACATGATCGATGATCAGTGTAATTCCATTAGGAAACACAGCAATAGTAATTTAAATAGTAAAAAAAATAAAAAATTGCAGTTTGTGGCACCCCCTTGGCTGCAAAATGTTCTATGTATCCCCTCTTGAGATTGGGATGGCTGATTCAGAAGATGATTTATGACTTGAAGCGAACGTTCAGGACACTGATCTCCTCAGCCTTCCCAGCAGCAGCTAGCCTCAGCCCTAACCACTCATCACCATCACCAGCTCATCACTCGGCTTTAGTCTGGCCCTGGGGGAGGACACACACACACATGCACACACACACCCACACACGCAAGCATTCACATACAGAGACGTACACACTGCTCACATGTAAACACACCAACACACACACACACTATCTGCAGCCCACAAAGCTACCACAGCCACAGGGCTGATGATATTGACACACTTAGTCAGCAGCTTTTGGCCACTGTTCTCCAGTGCCAGTATGAGGGACGGCTCAACTCAGGACTGGCAGCCAAACCCAACACACACACACACCAGCACACACACACACACACCAGCACACACACAGCAATGATGTGCAACACAGTCTTTGCAGCTCAGTGAATGCCAGGTCAGGAGCAACAACCTCTTCTAGTTAACATAAAAGTAGAGGAGGTGGTTTGGCACCAGTATTTCATGGTTTCTATTGACCATAAACCATGAATCCTTGCAACCAGCCTAATGGTGAACATACGACTAGTGAGAAGGAACCCATGTTTGATTCCCGGCGACTACATTCTGAACTTGGATAAGGAGAGGTTACTTTGATTTGGCTACGAGAGCGTCCCTGACTGTGATGAAGGCTGCTGCTTGTTCTACCACCAAGTGTAAACATTCCCATAAAAGTGCTTGCTGGTCATTCCTCAGCCAACACACACCTGAACAAACTCACCCCCCTGACGGTTGTTTAGTGAAAATGTCCTGCACGTGTTGGTTTCTGAGGGCTGCTTTTCAAATGAGGCCTTGTCATGAAACTCAGTGCCTTGCAGATGGACCAGACACCTTTTCAAAGGCACGGTGGAGATGCTGAGAGCTACAAACATACACGCTGCGGAAGACACACGTTGTGTGTGCGTGTGTGTGTTTGCGTGTGCTTGTGCGTGTGTGTTGGATGGGTCTGAAACCTGATCTGAAGCTGTGGAGAAAACCAGACCAAACAGGAAAGGAGAGAGAGGAGAGAAAAGAGGGTTCAGTTTAAAGCAGGCTTCAGGAGGTCCCAGCGTTCAGTGGGGTCAGAACGGAACAGTTCCTCCAGTCATGTGACATCTGTGAAGGTAGAGCTTCCAGAGCTTCCAGAAGTTTCAGAGCTTCCAGAGCTTCTAGAAGTTTCAGACCTTCCTGAGCTTCCAGAGCTTCCAGAAGTTTCAGACCTTCCAGAGCTTCCAGAGCTTCCAGAAGTTTCAGACCTTACAGAGCTTCCAGAAGTTTCAGACCTTCCAGAGCTTCCAGAAGTTTCAGACCTTCCAGAAGTTTCAGACCTTCCAGAGCTGGCTGCAGACAGAGGACATCAGCGACGTGTCAACACAGCGGTTGTGAAACCCGTCCGCTGGACAGCTGCCAGGACACTCCGGGAACTCCTTCCTGTAAAAAAACACATGACTGCATCGTCGCCATGACAGCGAGACCTCCAGGGAGCAGATGGGGAGTGTGTCATGACAAGGTTGCCAGTGGCAAAGGATGAGTACGACGCACTACACACGACACACAACAAAATCTACAACTCACAATACACTCGGCATGCAATACAGTATACAGTATGAAATGCATTAAACATGCTGCTAAGTACACGCTTCACACAGCATACTACACACTTCACAGCACGCTACAACACAAAGCTCAGCAAGATGGGAAACACTACACAGCTTAGCGATGTATGGAAACAGGCTGCAGGCAGAAGGAAAAGGGAGAAAAAGAATGAGTGCGAGAGGGAGGGAGACTCAGAGGCAGATAGACCGAGGCTGAGACAGAGAGAGGCAGAGACAGAGCGAGGCATAAACAGAAAGAGGCACAGACAGAAAGACGCAGAGACAAAGAGAGGCATAGACAGAAAGAGGCAGAGACAGAGAGAGGCATAGACAGAAAGAGGCAGAGACAGAGAGAGGCATAGACAGAAAGAGGCAGAGAGAGGCATGGACAGAAAGAGACAGAGACAGAGAGATAGGGCAGAGACAGAGAGAGGCAGTGACAGAGTGATAGGGCAGAGACAGAGGCAGACAGAGAGAGGCAGAGACAGGGAAAGGCAGAGACAGAGAGATAGGGCAGAGACCGAGGCAGACAGAGAGAGGCAGAGACAGGGAAAGGCAGAGACAGAGAGAGGCATAGACAGAAAGAGGCAGAGAGAGGCATGGACAGAAAGAGGCAGAGACAGAGAGAGGCAGAGACAGGGAAAGGCAGAGACAGAGAGATAGGGCAGAGATAGAGAGAGGCAGTGACAGAGAGATAGGGCAGATACAGAGGCAGACAGAGAGAGGCAGAGACAGGGAAAGGCAGAGACAGAGAGATAGGGCAGAGACTGAGGCAGACAGAGAGAGGCAGAGACAGAGAAAGGCAGAGACAGGGAAAGGCAGAACAGAGAGAGGCAGAGACCGAGGCAGACAGAGAGTAGTTGTGAGTGCTGTGTCTGCAGCAGAAGGCTGGTGGAGACAGCCCCAGACATCAAAGCCTGTAAATGAGGGTTTCATCAGTGGAGACACCAGGACGACCACATTATCACATCTCCTTTCTTCTCCCAGGGAGACGTGAGAGGCTGAACAACAACCAGTGAAGCTGCAGTCTGGGACTATGAGTGGGAGCTGTGTGTGTATGTGTGCATATTCATGAAGGTGTGTGTGTAGTACAATATGTGAGTGTGCATGTGTGTACAGGTGTATTATGTCAGTGTGTGTGTGTCTACTTAAGAGTGTCTTGTTTTTGTCTGCCTGTGTCTGCCTCTGAGTGTCTGTGTGTGTATTTTTCCTGTGTGCGTGTGTCTGTATGTGTGTCCGTGTGTGTGTATGTTTCTTTGTGTGTGTATTGTTGATCCGTTTAGGAAGAAAGATATTAAATATGTTTTTGAGGCAGACCTAAATGACCCATACAAATCAGCTGAATCCATCACTTGTAGTCTCACAACCACAAAATAATAAATGTCTCTGAATGTCAGAGTCCTGTATGTGTGTGTGTGTGACAGCTTCCTGTAAGAAACACAGACTTGCGGCACTGACTAATGACGAGGCTGCCTTCTAAATACAGCTGTGCTTATGCTATGTACACACACATACAAATTCATACATGCGTAGAAACACACTCCGACAAAACACTCGCAAATACCCGAGTCATGAACAAAACGGTCGGGGTCCATTCACAAGTGCTGTGTTTGTGCGGGTAAGTGTTTTTCCAAGTGTGTGTGTGTGCTTCTCGGGCGTGTGCGACACCAGGATGGCTGTATTGTGAGTTTGAAGAGGAGTAATGGAGGTGAACAGAGGTGAAGTTTACTAAACACAAACAGAGGGACGTGTCATTAGGGCTCCGCCGGGCCTCTCTGATGTCTGACAGCGCGACACAAAAGAAGCTCAGGAAACGAAGAATAGAAAAGGAAAAAATACTCCAGCAGCCATCTTGTGTGTTTGTTATACAGTAGGCGGCGGGTTCGAGACTGCAGCTGTAGACATGTGTGGCGAGAGTACGCTTACGTGTGTGTTTGTGTGTGCGGGTGCGTGTGTGAATCGTTCAAAATGGAAGTCTGCTTTTGTATTTGTGTGTGTTCTTGTGTCTGTGTGTGAATGGTGGTGTGTGTTAGAGTGGTTGTGTGTACACGTGTGTGTGTGTTAGAGTGGTTGTGTGTACACGTGTGTGAGTGGTTGTGTGTAAACATGTGTGTGTGTGTGTGTGTGTTTGGCATACCCCAGATACTTAGCGCGATCTCCAGAACTGGATCAGTCCACAGTTTCATCTGGACTAATAGGAAACGACAGCAAGGACCAATCAGAGGTTGGAATTCCCCTGCATCTCTACCAATTAGGATGTCCCGCTGTGCCTCCTATCCTCAGTACCAATGTGTGTGTGTGTGTTTGCCTATTCTATTTGAAGCCAGGTTTGTGTATGTGTGTGTGTGTGTGTGAGTGTCCTCAGTACCCTGTGTGTGTGCGTTTGTGTGTTTGTCATGCCTATTCTATTTGAAGCGGGAAGAAGTGTCTTTGTACATCCACATGTTGTTATTTTATTTCTGTCTGCCTGCCTGTCTCTCTGTCTGCCTGCCTGCCTGTCTCTCTCTCTGTCTGCCTGACTGCCTGCCTATCTCTCTGTCTCTCAGTCTGTCTGTCTGTCAACATTGGTTTACCATAAGTGTTCGAGTGTTCATGCGTACTATGTACCGTGTGTGTGTGTACTCACTATATTTGTGTGCACATGGATGTATGTAGGCAAGGACACATTGAGAATGCGGTCCAAATGCTCCCCTTAAATGTGTACTCACATTGTAGATCACAAAGCATGGGCAGATGAGAACATATCGTTTAGAAAGCCATAAATAGTCTGAGAATGTATGCATGGTCACAGCTGCCAGTCTGTATTACAGGCTTCCCAGGTCTTTTCCCTGGGATCTGATGGCTCTGACAGAGCTCTGCAAGAGGGGAACACCGACGGCAAACAAGGACAGTCTCCTTCTGGAGAGTCGGCCATTCTGTCCTCACAAGCCTGTGGGTTCCGATAGGCTTGTCCTCATACAGAGAGTCCCAACAAGGCTGTAATCACGTGCTTCTGCATGCGTGTGAATGGTCGGTTTGTGTGTGTGCTTGTGTGTGTGCTTGTGTGTGTGTGTTTGTTTGTATGCGTGTTGGTATGGTGCAGGAGAAGGCAGGTGAGGGCGACCTGCGGATGACACACCCTCACACTCTCCTCTACCGGCCCACTCAACAGCCATGAGTGGCCGCTTCTGATTGTCAACAACTAAATTTAGAACTCAAAGGACCATGATGCTCTGCAGGAGCGACTACCGTTCTCTAATCACCAACCTGCGAGCTTGTAATTACTTACTTAATCATTTATGCTGTTGTGCCTGTTTGAAATGTCTCTCTGGGCGGCGTGAAGGATGCGCAGATCAAAGCGGGTGGAGTCATTAAAGTTAGCTCATGAGGCCGGCGTAATCTTGTAATCATTTTGGAGGTGTAATTACTGGCTGCTGCTGCTGCTGCTGCCGTGCGTGTCAGTTGGGATGGCTCCCGCTTGGCTGAGGGGCAGACAGGAGCAGGCACAGTCATTCACCTGCAAACCGCCGTGACCAAACATCTCTCTCTCTCTCTCTCTCTCTCTCTCTCAAGAGAGTTGACAGCAGGTGTAAGACGTTCCCCAAAAAACACACACCCTTCCAACCAATCTCATTCTGCAGTGCTGCAGTCCTTTATGAATCAGCTCACACACAGAACTGATCTGCCCTTTTGCCTCTCTGTCTCTCGCTCTCTCTCTCTCTCGCTCTCTCTCTCTCTCTCTCTCTCTCTCTCTCTCTCTCTCTTTCTCTCTCTCTCTCTCTCTCTCTCTCTCTCTCTCTCTCTCTCTCTCTCTCTCTCTCCCTCTCTCTCGCTCTCTCTCTCTCTCAAGAGATAGTTGACAGCAGGTGTAAGACGTTTCCGAAATAACACACACCCTTCCAACCAATCTCTCTCTCTCTCTTTGACCAGCACAGGTATGTGCGATTCATCTGGTCAGTATCACCTCCCTAAATGTTAAGGTCACGAAGCTCACAATTGTTGAGCTTCGCTGGCGCCATCTACTGATGAAGAGTATTTACTGCACCGTTTAACACCCCGTCGCCTGTCTGGCTGGGTTAAGCTGTGTCTCTAACGACACCTAGAGGCCATTTGAAAAGGCAGGAACGAGGTGGAGTAAAGTTAGGAAGCGTACAGCGATTCCTACCTCGACCAGGTTGGGCGTTACCCAGTCAAAACTATTATCATAATACCATTTTGCATGATTTGAAGATAAAATGCTAATTTGGGAGTTAAATGTTTAGGTTATCGTGTAGACTGAGTAAGGAGAACAAAAGTTTTGAGTTGGTGTCAGGAGAAACTTTCCGAATTAAGCCTTCTCTCACTCAACCACCATTAAGCGTACTTAATGAGATTGTACTTTTATGGTTTGTTTTTTTGTAAAGTTTATGCGCAGAAATTTTAGGTGTGAACCCTGTCTGTGTTCTTAATTTTGTCTTCCAGAATCTAATTAAATGCTGTCTCTATTTCAAAATCTTGATCCTGCTCACGGTTTCGTGAACTTCTTGTGACCTCACACGCCGTTAATGTTATTGCCAAAATACGAAAATTCCTCTCAAAGGATGATGCTGAAAAACTAATACATGCTTTTGTTACGTCCCGATTGGACTACTGCAATGTGTTGTTCTCTGGCCTCCCAATTACCTACCTAAAAAACTTACAGCGGGTGCAAAATGCTGCTGCTAGACTATTGACTAAAACTAGAAGGTTTGATCATATAACATCGACTCTTATCTCTTTACACTGGCTCCCTATCCAAGCCAGAGCTGATTTCAAAGTTCTACTACTAATTTACAAATCTCTGCATGGATTGGCACCACTGTACCTCTCCGGTCTCCTTGCACCCTATTGCCCCGCAAGGTCTCTAAGATCTCAAAATGCCGGCTATCTGGTAATACCCAAAGTTAAGAAAAAAACTGCTGGAGGTAGGGCGTTCTCATATAGAGCACCTCTTCTTTGGAACAAATTACCCATCTCAATTAAGGAAGCTGATACTGTCTCGACATTTAAAACTAGATTAAAAACGTTCTTGTTTAGTCAATTCTATGATTGTTAAAGGGAAGTATGTGTGTACTTTCTATGTAAACCTGGGAAGTGTGCTTGCCTATGTGTGTATCACATGTAACTTTTAAATTTTAATTATAGCTTATGTTCACATTGCCCAGCTAGATGTTACAAATAAAGTAAACCTGTTACTGTATATTGTTAGTATTATTATTATTATAGTTCCGTTGCTGTATATTGTTACTGTTATAGTTTTTATTACTAGTTGGAGACAACGGGGGACTGGCTGTTTTCATCCTTATTCGTATAAGTATAACCTACTTTAGAGTTCTTTCCCCTGGAACAGATTTCATGTTCCAACTGAGGGGGGCTGTCGTTGTTTTGGTGTGTGGGGCTGCATCAAATACCCTTTTTGCTCTGTTAAATTGCTGCACTAGTCCACACTTGACCGGTGGGGATCTCATTCTATTTTGACTGTAACTGTTAGCTGCTCCTGGCATTCTCTAATCCCTGCTCTCCTCTCTGTCCCCCCCCCACACATTCCCTGTGGTGTGGGGGGTTTGAGCTGTCAGGACCTGCTTGGTCGTCGGTCTGCCAACGCTGAACCAGGTCGTCACCCGGAATCCAGTCTCCATGACGGCCAACAGCGAGTTTCCCGGTCCCATCCAACGTCTATAAAGCCGAACAATGGATTTTGGTGTTTCAAAACCCATTGACACTGTATGACTATGTTTAGCTTGTGTTCTGCTCCTCTCTCTTACCAACCGTCTCTGGAGGAGGGGATCCCTCTCTGAATTGCTCCTCCCAAGGTTTCTTCCATTTTTTCTCCCGGTGGGAGTTTTTCTGGGAGTTTTTCCTTGTCTTCCTTGAGGGTTTAGGTTGGTTGAGGGGCAGTTCTATGGGCGCATGTGAAGCCCTCTGTGACATGCTTGCGTGTAAAAAGGGCTATACAAATAAATTTGATTTGATTAATGTGCACATCATGCAGCACGTCGATCCTAATAAACAGACAGATCTGCGGGATTGTCACGCTGCAACGGAGTAGGCTACAATAACGTGACCCACGTGAAATATTTGCTCTTCGTTCCGTGAAGGTGCGGAAATTAAAATCTTAGAACGATTATTTCCATCTGCTATATTCTACCGCTGCTCTTGGCTTATCAATCCGTTCTTTTCCCCCGGAGATTAACGACACAGCCCTTCCCTGACTAAACCCGTTAACTAGGCCCAGTGAATTCTCTAAATGTGCGTGGGAATCAGCGCTAATAACCATCAACTTTAGTTGAATCAATATAACGGATGTTCTCTGATCTGTCTAAAGACTATTACTTAGTTTACACACTTTTCCTTGTAGCTCTAAAGGCCACCGGATGATTTCTAATCAATATTCGATCAAGCCCTGTTGGAACTTAATCATAAGGTAATCTAGTAGGCCGTATATAAGGAAGTTACAACAAATGATTTGTGCAGTTGGCCGTGACATAAGGTAACCAAGATGCCACCAGTTTCAGTGGGAAACATTTTATTTATCGAGCCATTGTGTTTGATAAATGCAGCGCTAGAAACAGACCAGATGTATATTCCTTGTGTGCTTATGGACTTCACATTGCAATAGTACAAAGAGAATCCTTCCCAGTCAGAAGAACACTAAGAACATTCAGAAACATTCGAAAGAATCCCAGTTTCCCAAAGCTCTGGAACACAAGATTGAGACGCGGTCCTATGCATCCAGCAAAGTGGAAATGACTACTCAATTCTCTCAACTGTGTATCAATCTGTATAAAAATGAAAAAATAACACTGTATTCAAGTCAGAATGACCTTCATGATAGAAGTGTTTCTTCATTCAGAAACATGCCTGATCCGAACACACACACACACAAATCTCTTTCAACCTCAAAGCTACAAGGTATAGACCATTCTGGAAAAGACACACCACATGTCAGATGCTTCACATTTCTCAGAGGAACAAGTTGATACAATGCTGAGTGAAAGTGCATCTTCACAGAGTATTTGAGTCATCAAGGGGTCATGATCCAGAGTATCCCATCCGTGTCACGTCGCGATACACCTCCCGCCAGAGTGAGGGTGTGCGTGCATGTGCGCTGTGCGTGTAAGAGCATAACCGCGTGTGGGGTTTGTGTGTGTATCCGTGCGTGAGTGAGTGTGTAGGGTCACAGTTTGGTCATGGGGATGTGCAGGTTGTTCCAGGGTCCCATCCACAGCTCCTCCTCGTCGGAGAGCGTGCGCTCGCTGTGGTTCTCCAGCGCCTCTCCCCCGCGCTCCTCCTCCTCCTCCTCCCCCTCCGTGTTATCCACCGCCGACTCCCTCTCCTCGCCCGCCTCCCCCCCTCCCTCCCCACCCTCCTCCTCCTCCTCCTCTCCCTCCTCCTCCTCCAGGTTCCTCTGCATCCGCCCCCACAGGCTGCCGGTTGCCAGGTAGGAGCGCGAGGCCAGGCTCTCCAGTCCGGAGAGGCTGGAGCCCAGAGAGCAGCTGGAGAGCGCCGTGTTCAGGGGCTTGTCGGCGGCCTTGTTGGTGCGGAGGGAGGAGCCAGAGGCGGCAAGGGCGGGGCTTCCCAGGGGCAGCTTCTCCTCCTGCGTGGCGGCCATCTTGTCCAGCTTCCTGAAGTGCTTGGCCAGCCGCGAGCTGACCGAGGGGGAGGAGCCCACCTTGATGTTGTTGACGTGTGTCGCCGCGGAGACGGCATTGGCGCCCAGCGCGCGGCGGGTCCGTATGACGGAGCCGTTCTGGGCCAGGTACACGCTCCCGTTAACGTGGCTGTTGGACAGCCGGTTCCGGTGGATGGACTCTGGGGCGCTGTCGTCCCCGGTAGAGCTGGTCTCGTACTCCCGGTCCACCACCAGCTTGATACGTTTTTTCCTTCCGTACTGAAAACAAACACGTAAACAAACGGGTCAACAGACAAACCCCCTGATGACATCATGTTGTATGGCTACGTAGTGACGTCATAGACGGAGCAAGGCAGACGCACAGCACACACACCTGAAGAGAAAGGAGAGAACACGTTACAGGACACGCGTGTGTGTGTCAGAGAGAGTTAGTGAGGGTGGACTCTGGTGTGTGTGTCTGTGAGAGATGTAGCGAGGGTGGGTTATTGTGTGTGTCTGTGTGTGAGAGAGAGGTAGTGAGGGTGGGTTCTGGTGTGTGTGTGTGTGAGCGGAGGAGGGAGTCAGTCAGTCACTGAGGTGCTTTGCTTTGTGTCTAAGCCACACAGAGAAGCAATCATGACACACTGATGTTTCACAGGGGAGCATGAGACTGTCACCACACACAGAGAGGCTTTCAACAGCTTAGAAGCCTGCTGGAAATGCATCTGCAGAGAAAGACAGTCAACAGAGATAGTGCGTGTGTTTGTACCAGGAAGAGAGAGAATGAGGTCAGGAGGGGGCATGCAAGCCATTTAGATGCTTCAGATTCAAAGCACGCGGAACTGGAAAAATTACAATAATAAGTTCCACTCAGATAATGAATTTAAATGCAATCCAGGCATTCTGAAGATCTTACTTAATGAATATGAATTTCATTTAAGATGTTATGCCTTTGTTTGCATTTCAATCATCCCTCTCTTCCTCCTCCTCTTCCTCTGTGGTCTCGGAATGGTCTCCATGGCTGCGGCTGCTGACGGTCCTCTCCGTGGTAACCTCCTCCTCGTCATCCTCAGTGATGGGTGATAGGTCGCTGGAGGTGTCAGTCATACCAGTGCTCGTGTCTGTATGGTAGCTGGAGCCACCAAAGCCCCGCCTCCGCCCAGCGGAGACGGCTGATTGGCTGGTGCTGGAGTGCCTGGATGTAGACTCCCCGTGGCTTGGCCCTTTCTCTTCCTCCTCTCCCGAGCTCTCCTCCTCACTGTCGTCCTGGGTGGTGTCTACTGACCCAGATGAGCGTGTGTGTGTGGAGGTCCTGGGTCTGGGTTTCCTGTTGGACCCAGAGGGGCTCGTGTCTGAGGAGGACTTCCTGCCAGAACTTCCCGACGTCCTCGTCCTACTGGAGGAGGAAGAGGAGGAGGAAGTGTGGGAGGTCGATGTTGGGCCTTCCCCACTCTCCCCTGACGTCCCGCTCCCCTCTTCCTCCTCTTCCTCACTCTCTGATCCTGACCCAGATTCCTCCTCTTCCTCTGCGGTGCCAGGCAGGCTCTCCGCCTCCGACTCCTCCTTCTCGGTCTGGGACTCCTCCCCCTCCGTCTCGGTCTCCACCTCCTTCTCCGAGTCAGAGTCGTTCTCCGTTTGCGACCGGCTCTCCTCTTCAGAACCCCCCCGTTCTCCCCCCTGCTCGTCATCCGAGTCCGGAACGTTCTCCCGGCCCACGCCGGAGGACGGAGAGCCGCTCCTGTCGGAGTAGCCCTCGCCCCTCCCCTTGGCCTCCCTCGGCCCCCCTCGGCCTCCCGCCCGCCCCCTCCTCTCCTCCCCTGCCGCCCTGGACACCCGGGACACGTACGCAGACACGCTCCTCTCCCCCACCGAGCCCCCCTGCCCCTCCACTCCTCCCCTCGTCCCTTCCTCCCCCGCGGCCCCGGCGGGTCTGTGGGGGAGGGTCAGGCGGGTGAGGAGGGCGGAGCCCAGGCGCACCATGGCCGAGGGCCGGGGCTCCTCCTCCTCGGTGGCGGTGCTCTGGAAGTAGCTCCCATCGATGTCCAGGCTGCCGGCCCGCCCCGGAGGCACGCCGCCCCCCTCCCCTGTGGCGCCGAGAGGGTGGATCCGGGCTTTGTTCCAGGGGGGGTGGAGGGTGGGGGGCAGGCCAGGTCCCGAGCTGGGAGTCTTGGTCCCGTACACAAGCAGCCTCATCACAGCCTTGAGCCTTGAAACGGCTGTGGAGTCCTGGGGGGGTCCCTGGGAGTACGTGGCTCTGGACTGTGGAGTGTGTGGGGCTTGGTCCTGCTTGCCGCCGGGGGCCTGCCTGGGGGGGCCTCTGGGGCCAGGACCCGGGTGGATGTAGGGAGGGGGTGGAGCTTTACCACGCCCACGCCCACGCCCTGCAACCTGTGACATGACACCCACTTAAAGACACTGAGTTTGTCTGGCTCAGCCTCAGATCAGAAACAGCAACACAACAGGCATCACATGGCATTTTCAACAACACAAAACTATTGAGACGTGTCTGTCCAAGACAGCATCACAGCACACAGGGCCTGAAGCCGCCTCCTCCGACACCTCAACCAGGAAGTGAGTCAGCAATCTGAGCAGGTCGTACCTCTCCCTCAGACTCCTGGGGGCTGTAGTAGTAGCTCCCGTCGTCCTCCACCACCACCTCTCCGTACTCGTCATACAGGCCTGTCGGAGAGATCAGCTTCCTGCGGCTGCCGTACTGGGGAATGTCATACCTGCAAACACACACACACACACAGTGGGGAGCAGGTAAGCAGAAGGTCAAAGGTCACTGCGGTGGGTGTCTGATTAAGAGCTCCGAGGGCTCCTGGGGATGCAGACACCGTCCACATGAACACCTGTGACATCATCAGTCCGCGCCACAGACACACACCCTGGCACTGTGTCTGTGGGGACCTGGGTATGGAGGAACACACGTACACAAAGGCTTTCTTTCTCCTCTCTCTTCATGTCTTACACAAGTCATTCACTCTCACCCACACACACACACACAAACACTCACCCGTGATCATAATTGTAGTAATCCTGAGTGTAGTAATCTTGTCCAGGGTCGATTCCAGACTCCATAGAGAGCTCCTGAAAAAAAACAACCTCTAATTACCTCACAAGAAACAGCCTCTACTCTGTCAGCGTCTATATATACTCTCACATCCTCTATATGTTTTCTGTCTCATTATTCTCTCACATTCTGTTTCAGCCTCTATAGAAAAGGATAGAGGTATAGAAAAAGGGCAGGAGAAAAAGCGAGAGAAAGTAGAGATCAATGGAAGACAGAAAGGAAGAGAAGAGTGAAAGGAGAGAGAGAAAGAGAGAGAGAGAGAGAGCAGTTCTCATACCTCCGGTCTCAGCAGGGCCGGTCTGAGTAGCTGTTGTTGCTGCCAGAGAAAAGCGAGAGAAGACAGAAAGAAAGAAAGACAGTGAGAGGAGAGAGAAGGGTTCAGGGATACATCGGAGAGAGAGAGAGAGAGAGAGAGAGAGAGAGAGAGAGAGAGAGAGAGAGAGAGAGAGAGAGAGAGAGAGAGAGAGAGAAGAAAGAGAGAGATAGAAGGAAAAGATAAAAGGGACCAAAGGAGGAAGCGAGGAACAAGAACAGCCAGACACAAGACAGAGGAAAGAGATAAGTGGACGTTTCATTAAAAAGATAAAGCCTGGATGTGGATATGGATGGAGGGAAGCCTGCACTGAAACATAGAGAGAGAGAGAGAGAGAGAGAGAGAGAGAGAGAGAGAGAGAGATGTGTGTAGGTCAGGGGAAGTTTGGAGGAGAAAAATAGAGGGATGAATAAAATAGAAGCATATGAGAGGGAGATGAAGGGAGATGAAGGGAGTTTCATGGACAGACACAGATGGGCAGGGGATGACAGCGCACATCTTCAGCACGCATCTCTTCCCCATCCCCTCATCCAATCAGCAGACACCCCCACACCAAACACGACATCACAGCTTCCTTTCCGACGGCCTATCAGACAATGTGTCTACTGACAGCATGACAACCACCGGCAAATGACAGGGAATAAATATAAGTTTTCAAAGGAGGCGGTGTGTATGTGTGTGTATGCGTGCACGTGAGTGCGGTGTGTCCGTGGGCTGTGTGTGTGTGGCAGGCTGCAGTTTGTGTGTGGTGTGAGTGTCTGGTGTGTGTGTGTCTTGGAGACTCACCTCCTGAAGGCCATACCCGCGCCTGTGGAGGAGACACAAAATATTTATTTCTCTAATGTAGAAATCAAGTCGACAAGGTGCAGGTGATAGAGAGCCAGACTCACACCCTGGCTGTGCCATGGTTTCTCTTAGTGCTTAGGGAATTGGACCCTTAAATCACAAAGCTGCGTGGTCTCTCTAAAGCAGATATTTCAGTTCCAACTACATATGAGATGTCACATCTGAAAGTGCCTTGAGGGCTGCAGTGTGAAACTTGTTACATGGTTTATAAACCTGCCCTGCGGATGAGAGAGGGAAGAGAGAATGAAAGGGGGAAGAGAGAGAGAGAGAGAGGGAGAGAGAGACGAGAGAATGATACACAGAGAGGGTTACACCATAATAACTTTACGAAAGGGACATAACAGTTTTTATAGTTTCTAATCTAACATATTCATAGTCCTCTCCTGGGTTGGCAGTGCTTTTAGGGTTCAAACTATGTAAATATAGTCTTGGTTGGCTTTGTATATAAAGATGTAACTAAGCTCCGGAAACTCACAACCACCTCCCATAATGCAACACACCCCGAGGTCACAGGTCACTAGTGTGACAGGAAGTGGCTGGGTCACTTGATCAGGCCAGATAGGTGGTTATATTTGACAATACCACAACCTTCAGAGATCCGTGGCCACATCACACAATAAACTGTAACGTGAGATATGAAGAAAGAGAAGATATTAGAAGTGAGGAGAGATCGGAAGAGAAGAGATTAGAAGAAAAGAAAAGAGAAACGACTTAGTGAAAAACGTTGCAGGAATTAGAATTCCCTCTGGCGTTGTGATGATCATGGGGAGGTAAACAAGACTGTTGTTCTCTAATGCCGGAGTAATGAGCAGCTCAAATGAAGATTTATCACTGAACAACCACTGGTGACTTTCAGAGGACTTTGAGCTTCCCTCAGCGCCCCCTCTCCCTCCTCCCCATCCTCCTTCTCCTCCCTGCTGTGCTGGGGATATGGTCCTTGTCTGTCTGTGTGTGTGTGTGTCTGTGTGTGTGTGTGTCTGTGTGTGTGTGTGTGTGTGTGTGTGTGTGTGTGGTATGTGTGTGTGTGTGTGTGTGTGTGTGTGTGTGTGTGTGTGTGTGGTGTGTGTGTGTGTGTGTGTGTGTGGTGTGTGAATGTCAGTAGGGAGAGGGTGTGCTCTTTAAGATGTAAAATGTATACAACCGGAAACGTTTTGCTTCAAGAGACAGGGTTGAGAGAGTTGAAGCACAAAGGTGGGTGTATATTCAGAGCTGATGGGAGAGGAGAAAGGAGGAGAGAGGAGTGGATGAGGGGAGAGGATGGGTGGAAGGAGGACAGAGGGGAAGATGGGGGAAAGTATGGGTGGAGAGTGGTGGACTGTCTCTGTTCAGTCTGAGCTGAAGCTGCTCCGGCACGGTAGCAGCATGGCAGACATGCTCTCTCTCTCTCTCTCTCTCTCTCTCTCTCTCTCTCTCTCTCTCTCTCTCTCTCTCTCTCTCTCTCTCTCTCTGTCTCTCTCTCTTTCTCTCTCTCTCCCCCTTTGACTTTGTCTTTCTCTTTCTCTTCCTCGTCTTCTCTCTCTTTTACTCTCTGTCAGTCTGCAACTCTTTCTTGCTCTCTCTCTCTTTCTCCGCATGTCGATTGGACTGTGCAGCAGGCTGGAGAACTGAGGAGTGTGTAACAGAAGATGTGACAGAAGACAGGCCAGATGAGAAGAAAGAGACTGAGAGAGACAATGTACGAGAGAGACAGAGGGACAGACAAGGAGGCAGACTGAGGAAAAGAGGGAAAGAGAGTGAGAGAGAGAGAGTATAACAGAAACAGTGAAACTCTCAAGAATCTTTTCTTTGAATGTTGTTATTTAAAGGGCCATTAGTAATTACAGGGCAAACTATAGGGAGTCACCAACCATTCATGGTACATTGAATACAACATTCAAATAAACTAACATGCAATGTCTTTCTGAAAATAATGTCCTTTAAAAATGAACACATAAAAACAACACAGAAACGAAGACGACATCTGGGATTGAAGAACGAAACGTCTTAATGACAAAAGGAACACAAAAGGAATAAAAGTCTCTGATGAAATGATGAAACAGTGATGAAAGGAGAGAGGTATGTAGAGGGAGAGAGAAGGAAGGATAAAGAGAGAGAGAGAGAGTGAGAAAGATCACATGATTGTTGAAGGGAAGCGTTTCTCCAGCTCCTCCACTATGGAGTTCATGTTGGGGTGGGGCTGCGGGGCCCGGGGGGAGGCGGGGGCCGGGGGAGGGGATGGGGCCCGCTCCAGGGGCGTCTCCAGATCCGCGGGGTCCAGGGAGTCCAGCGACTCCGTGGACGCCTGGCTCTTCAGCATGCTCTTCAGGGGGTTCTGCTTCTGGTCGATCTGGCTGTACATGTTGGCCACCGACTTCTCCAGGGCCGCGATGTTGGGGATGGTCTTCAGGATGCCCCTCAGCTCCCTCTTGGGGGCCTCGGGTTCGGGGAGAGGGGGCGGCGGGGCCCGCAGGGACACGGGCCTCAGCGTGGTCGCGGCAGGCAGGGGCGGCAGGACGAAGGCCGAGGGGCGGTCGGGGGAGGGCGAGCCGGGAGGCGGAAGGGGAGGCGGGGGGGCGGCGGGGCCGGGCCGGGGGGAGGCGGAGGGGAGGGGGGGGGGCGGGGCGCGGGGGGGAGGGCGGGGGGGGAGGCGGGCGGGGGAGGGGCGGGGACGCCGGGGGGGTCCGGGATGATCTCCAGGCTGACCTCGTAGGGCCCGCCGGCCGGGGTGGAGAAGCTGGAGCTGAACCTCCGCAGCACGGGCGGCGTGGGCTTGCGGCTGGGCGGCGGGGTGCCGCCGTCGCTCTGGGTGATCACGATGCTGGGGGGCCCCTCCGGGAGCGGCGTCTGCGGCGGCGGCGGTGGAGGGGGCGCGGCGGGCGGCGGCGGGGGCGGCGTCGTCTGCTGCGGGCTCCCGAACACACAGAGCAGGAAGTCTGGGGAGAGGGAGCCCCGCGAGTCCCGGCTCTGCCTCTGCCTCATCTCCTGCAGCTGCTCAAACTGCCTGGCCTGCTCCTTCACCGTCAGCTTGGGCCCCAGCGCCGCGTCCTCGTCCTCCTCCAGCTCCCCGTCCAGCCCGTCGTCGCGGCTGGCCCGCAGCTCAGACTGCAGCAGCTCCAGCTCCCACTGGACCGGGTCCATCACCACCTGGCGCCTCAGCGACGCGTACATGTCCCGGCGCCGCAGCCTGGAGGGCAGGGTCCAGCTGTGGCCTCCTCCTGCTCCTCCCCTGCCGCCTCCGGGGGAGAAGCGGAGGAAGGAGTCCCGGAGGAGGCCTCTCCTTGGCAGGGAGCCGCTCCCCAGGAGGTCCTTGCGCCTCTGGCTGCGGCCCAGCGTGTCCGGGCTGCTCAGGGTGCCGTCGTAGAACAGCGGGTTCTTGGTGGTGAGCGGGTTCTCGTCCGACAGGAAGGTAATGTTGGACTCGGACTTGGGCATGTTGTTGAGGAGGATGCCGTTGGCGCTAGACTGCTGGTGGGCGGCGATGGCACGCGAGGCGAAGCTGCTGATGAGACGCTGCCGGTCGCCTTCCTCCAGGACGCAGCGACGGCTGCGGGCAGAGCGGCGGCGGGGCGGGGGGGGGGGGAGACAGATGGTGGGAAGGCGAGAGGTGAAGGATGAAAGGATGAGGGTGGAGAGCTACATCATTCCAACCCCGCGCTAGCACAACAAGGGGAGGTGGCTTAGCGGGTGAGAGCGTTCGACTGCCGATCTAAAAGCTTCAAAGGTTCAAATCCTCATCTGTGCATTGCTCAGGCTAAACGTGTCTGCTTTATAAATACGCTATCAAATGCGTTCACGACACTAGAAAAACACCCCTATAAACCCAGCAGATCCTTTCTAGATCCCTCTAGCGCCAGTGAGAAGACTCGACACTCTGTGCTAACACGTTCCACAGCCGCGATCCAGCCCTACGAGGGTCGGAGGAGATCTAGAGGCTGGAAGACTGAGGCTAAAACACACACAACATATGATCCTCTGTGACATCCCCTTACCTCTCTCCTCTCCTAGCATTTGTTAAAGAGCAAAACACGACACATTAATCCAGAGTCTCCACAACTGGCAACAGCTCTGCTCTGCACTGTAGACGGTGGGGTTCACTACTGAAGTGCAGAAGGCCGTTAGACTATGGGACAATGGAAAGGATTTACCATTGGCATGCTAATCCTAATCAGTGAATCAAATCTGATTAAGTCTACCAATCAGGATTTAGGCATGCCAATGGTAAATCCTTCAATATCTCCCATGCTACACACACCTTCACACTAATCAGAAAACAATATTCTACACACAAGGGTACCGCTACACTTATGCTACGGCAAGTCTACAAACACCGACACACCATTAGCTATGCTTCTACACACAAGCTCAAGCTACAGAAAAAAAGCAGCGCTAATGCTTAAGCTAGCAGAGTTCTAAAGAACATCCGCACATGTACTCACTTCAGTCTGGAGTCCAGGGAAGGATGGAGGAGAGCAGAGGATGGACAGATGAAGAGGGGAGAGAGACAGGTGAGTGTGGGGGGGGGGGGGAAGCACGGACAAGAAGGATCAGCGATGAATAAGACAGACGAGTGTGCGGACGAGTTCCCGAACCCTCGTAGGGGTGCTGGGTGATCGTAGCATACTGGATATGACATGTGGTTTGGTTGGTGGCCTACCTGCTGAGGGTGGTGTTGTTAGTGCATAGGGAGTTTGACTACACTGTTGATGTAGGATCAGAACCAGGCCAAGCAGACCTGGGATCAGCTGGTGACAGAACCACATCTTCCATCCCAGCCTAGCTAGTACGTCCCAGCCCAACCCGATGCATCCCAGCCTGGTCCAGCCCAGCCTAGCCCAGTACAGCCCAGCCCAGCCTAGCCCAGTACAGCCCAGCCCACAACACAAGGTCTATTCACTGCCCAGCAGCCACCGACACAAACACACAGGCGTTCAAGCACTCAGCATCTTATCGATTGAGTTAATTATGTTCCCCACAGCCCTTATGAATTGGGGCCAGAATTTATTTTAATTCTTTTTAATTGACGTTCCTGTCCCTGCTGTGGTTTTCAACTGGGCTATGCATGCAAGCCTCGCTCAAAGGTCTATCGTCCACCATAAGACAGGACCTTCCCATTACAGATATTCCCAGCCTGCTGTGCCTCATTAGGCTAATGCCTGCAGGAAATCTCAGAGAGAGAGGCTGCAGATAGGGAGAGCACAACTTCCTTCTCGTCACGTCGGCATGGAGACGGCACGAGGCGAGACGACACATAGAACACGGAACACCACATCCGCAGAACCGGGCACTCGGAACCAGAACACACCCTCATGGTAACGCGGAGGAGTCGTCAAAATGATAGATAGGATTCAGCCCAGCACAGCTTACAGCAAAGTAAGTAAATAAAAGTGCCGGATGGGAATTGAACCCCAAGTCTCCTGAATCCAACCAATGGACAACCTCCTGGGCTAACTGGCTGAGCTAAAGCTTCAGGAACCAAGGAGCCATGTGTGTAGACCTAAATAGGCCTGTGTGCCACCTTGTCCCTCTCCTCCCTCCCTCAGACGCTGACCCCCCTCCCCATGATACTCACATGGTGCTGTCTCCAAGCTCCTCGTACAGGTTGTTGGTGGGGGCGCCCACAGTCTTGCCGCTTGGCAGGGCCATCTGAATACGGGCTGTCTTGGCGCACTCTGCCTGGCGCCTGGGTCGGAGGAGGAGGGAAGGGGTTTACACACGGTTACCCAGCCCCAGATGGATCGTCACTGACAGAGAGTGTATGTTGTGTAAATAGTATTCCTACAGCTGACGCGTTGAATACATTTCACGTTGAAATATCGCATTGCAAATGATAAATCCTAGAGTTGGGTTTGAAGTGTACTGCACCAATACAATTCTGAGAGGACACTTTTGAATTATATATGCAGACACACAGATGGATTTGCGATCTGGTACAAACTGCATCTGACGGAACAACAAACTCAAAGAAGCTATTTTGCCAAGTCATCTCTTATTTATACAGGCTAGGTCTGCAACATGCGGGAGAAACGTGGAGAAATAGGCCTTTCTTCCATCAATAATACAGTATTTATTAGCAGGCGATGTCGTTGCCCTCTCTGATCTGAATCACTGACGGTAGAAAGACAGGGGAAGCAACGACACACAACCAAACACGTTCACCGCAGAAGAGCAACATAATCATAATAAAAATGATGATACTCACTCTTTAAACCTGTTGATAATGACAGCAGAGAATGAAAGAGGGAAAGAGAAACCACGTGAGTCATAAGGAAGGTAATTTACAGAGACAAAGATCATAATTGTCATTGCCACAGTTGAATATGATCCCCGGTGCTGGTACCGAAACACAGATTGCTCTGCTGCTTGTTTTCCCCTGCGGTGACTCTGTACAGACAAGGGGACTGAGGCGAGTCCACAGAGGATTCCGCTGTAAAGCAATGTGTCATCCGTCTGTTTACCGTTCTCCACCACCTCCGCCATGCGCGGCCTTCAGCGCTCTCTCTCTCTCTCTCTCTCTCTCTCTCTCTCTCTCTCTCTCCCTCTCTCTCTCTCTCTCTCTCCTCTCCTCTCTCTCTCTCTCTCTCTCCCTCTCTGTCTCCCTCTCTCCCTCCCTCTCTCCCTCCCTCTCTCTCTCTCTCTCCTCCCTCCCTCCCTCCCTCCCTCCCTCCCTCCCTCCCTCCCTCCCTCCTCCCCTCCCTCCCTCCCTCCCTCCTCCCTCTCTCTCCCTCTCTCTCTCTCTCCCCTCTCTCTCTCTCTCTCTCTCTCTCTCTCTCTCTCTCTCTCTCTCCCTCCCTCCCTCCCCTCCCTCCCTCCCTCTCCCTCTCCCTCTCCCTCTCCCTCCCTCTCTCCCCTCTCTACCTCTCTCTCTCTCTCTCTCTCTCTCTCTCTCTCTCTCTCTCTCCTCTCTCTCTCTCTCTCTCTCCCCCCCCTCTCTCCTCTCTCTCTCTCTCTCTCTCTCTCTCTCCTCTCTCTCTCTCTCTCTCTCTCTCTCCCTCTCTCTCTCTCTCTCTCTCTCTCTCGCCCGTACTCACTGCCTGTAGGTGACGATGACGATGAGGATGGCAGGGATGCAGCAGAGGATGATGATGATGGCGAGGGCGAGCAGCGCCCCCTCGCTGTAGCCCAGCGTCTGCACGGCCTTCCTCACGCTGGTCACCACGTCCGGCGTGCGCACCTCCAGGATGCGCCCGCCACGCCCCCCCAGGTACGGCTGGAACTCCTTGTTGATGTCCAGCAACTTCCCGTCCAGGAACCTGCGTACAGGGAAGGAGAGGGAGGTCGCTAGCTGTGGAGCGCAGGAAACAGGAGGTTGTCACTGGGGGGGGGGGGGGTTGGGTGGGATGAAGGTATTGTGTAACGAGTGTGTGTGTGTGTGTGTGTTCAGCCCCGTGTTCATTCTTACAAGGAAATGGACAAAAACGACCACAGCATTTAAAGCAACAGCACAATGTGGTCTTTGTTAGACCATTAGACCAACGGCTCTCAGCTGGGAGACTGAAACAGGCAGAGCTGTGTGTGTGTGTGTTTGTGTGTCAGTATGCGAGTGCGTGTGTTTCAGTGTGTGTGTGCGTGTGTTTCAGGGTGTGTGTGTGTGTGAGGCAGCAGGCCGCTGGGCAGTGAGTGGCAGAACTGGGGCTGTTGTCCCAGGGGGGGTCGACTCTAATGGACCTGTGAGCGTAGGCCAGCGACACACACACCCCGTCACACCAGTCCTCAGTCTACGTCCCTGCTAGAGGCACACTTCTCACAGCAGCTCCCCCCCCCCCACACACACACACACACAGACAGACAGAGAGGTCACAGACACCTCCCCTGCCCTTCATCCTGCATAAGGGACGACCCTGCCCCAAAGCCCTCTCTGACAAGGGCTGAGGAGATGACTGTGTCTGAGTGTCACTTTGCATGTCAGTGTGTGTGTGTGTGTGTATGTCAGTGTGTGTGTGTGTGTGTATGTCTGTGTGTGTGTGTGTGTGTATGTCTGTGTGTGTGTGTGTGTGTATGTCAGTGTGTGTGTGTGTGTGTATGTCTGTGTGTGTGTGCTAGGGCTGGCAGGCTCCAGGCAGGCTCACTTGAACAGCTCCTGTCTGGAGATGGCTCTGTTGGTCAGAGGGTCGATGGCGTACACCATCAGGTCAGACTTCCCATAATCCTCCTGCTCAAAGCCGTCTCCGAAGCGACGAGGCCCGATGGATTCCACCACCACCTTGGCCCCCGGGATCTGATCCTGCACGTACCGCTCCAGAATACTGGACACACACAGGCATAACACACGCACACATACAGGCATAGACACACAGGCATATACACACAAAGACACACACACACACAGAGACACACACACCAGACACACACAGATGCAGACATTCACACACACATACACAGGCGTTAAGTGATGAACACACCCACATTTCATTTAGCAGCCGTCAAACAGCAGGGGATCGAGTGCTGGTGATAAAAATAAATAAAAAACAGTTGCGGTTATTCATGGCCCCAGGCCCTCCGCGCCACGCTGATTCCCGTCCCCCCTGCAACACCTGCCCGCCACTCAAAAGGCCTGGAGTTAAAAGAGCTGAAGTGTTTCTACAACCCGACACTCAGGAAGACGCCAGCTACACACACACACACACACACCCCAGCCGAGGAGGGAAATATCAGATCCGGTTTTGAGACGAAGATATAACATCTAGATAGGGTGCTTCACTGTAATTACATTGAGACGCGCGCAGACCCCGAGATGGGAGCGATGAGAGAGATGGAAGAGATAGCACAGGCAAGGACGGGGGTAGAAATACCAAATGATACATGTCTGCCATAGATGTCTACCGTACTGAGATGACTAGAGATCGATAGATGTTTATCATACCAGATGTGCACGCCTGGATGAATAAAGGTATACTATACTGGACATGTTATCTTAGCTATCTAGATGCATGTCGTACCAGATTGGTCTTGGATATGTTGATGTGGTGTATGTCTAGATGTGTGTTCTACGAGACGTGTCACCTGATCAGCTGATCCTTGTTCTGCTCCACTACGGTGGGAGGAACGTTGGAGACCACCACCTGCATGTCCAGCTGGTTCACCACCGACACCTGGACAACACACACACACACCAGTTAACACACACAGCTTAATACACACCAGTCAACAGATACACACACACACAGTCAACACGCATACATATACACACACACCGGTTAACACTCACAAAGAGATAAACACACGCACACACCAGTTAACAAACTCATACACACAAGTCAACACACACACACAGGACATCACACGCAAGATAACACACAGATTACAAGCACACAGGACAAGCAGCTGGAGGCAGATCTGGGAGCAGGTCCAGGACCTAGAGGAGGAGGTTCTGTAGAAGGATCTGGTCCAGTAGTCCTGTTAATCCCAGAGCAGGCCAGAGGAACAGGCCTCTAATGCACAATCAATGACTCCTATCTGGCCTGGGATGGACCCATCTACAGTGCTGGCCAATGGCCAACAACACTGGACAAACACACACACACCCACACACACGTATGCATACCAACTCAACACACACACACACAAACAAGCAGGCACACACACATGCATTCCAACTCACACACACACACACAAGCAGGCAGGCACGCGCGAACACATCCACACACAAAGACACGTCGGCCAGACAATCCACAACACTTGGCACTGTGCTCTCCTTGTTCCCTCTGCATTGATCAGAACATCAATACTTTGTCGTTTTTAAACTAAAGTGGTTTCTGCTAGTGTGTGTGTGGGAGGAGAGTGTTGAGCGAAGCAGTCCAGGTTGAGATATCAGTCCTGTGGTCTGGTGCCCATCCACAAACTGGAGCTCTGTTTCTTCTCCAGAGCCCTGAAATACATTGGTTGTGTGTGTGTGTGTGATCAACTATAGAACCAGTAAGGCTAACCAAAGCACTAACAGTCTGGTTCTCCACGATCACATTTCCAAAGATGTTGTCTACGTACGTAGGTCAAGGTATGCCAATAAAGTTTTTTGCTCTTGAACCTGGAACACCGTCATGCCCACGCGGTAAAAGCTACACTTGAGTCCGTTTGAAGGGCAGCGTAATAGCCTTTTCCTGTTCCTCCTCACAGGTAGGGGCTGTCAATAAAGTTTTGGTTCGAATCGTAATCACGTGACCACTCACCACAACATCCGCCTTGCTGCTGAGCCCCTCGCCGTAGTTGTCGGTGGCAACGACGGTGAACTTGAAGTAGGAGCGTCGCAGGTTGCGGTACATGATGGCGGTCTTGATCAGGCCGGTCAGAGGTTCGATGACGAAGCCGTCTTTGCCGTCAGCCGTGGGCGGTATGACGAGACGGTACGACATCGCACTGTAGTTCCCCGTGTCCTTGTCGACAGCCTGGCGTGTGTACACACGCACACACACACACACAGAGAAAACCAGGCGTTTACACAGAGATACACGTATGCACAAAGGCAAAGGAACCCACACAGATATGAACTTGAGCACAAGCCCGTACACGAACAAACACACACTCACACACACTCACGTAAGTGAGATTGTGTTCATTTCAGAGCTCACTGCTTAGTCAAGCACTGTGTTGTAGTTCTTCTGTGAAGCTGTAGGGGGAGTGTTTGAGCTGTGAGCACTCGTGTGCTCCAGCTTCTGTCTTACAAACACACACACACACACACTCACGCACACGCACACACGGGCACACACACACAGTGACAGTGAGTTATATTAGGAGTGTGTGAGTGGCACCAGGGTACAGGACAGGCCCCTCCCCCAGGACTCATTAAGACTAACAATATCTCCTCAATATGCTCAATAGTTCACCAAGCACCACTAGAACTCTCACAGGTGGACTGGCCTGGGTCGTCTCTCTCTCTCCTCCCGGTCGCTCTCTTCCTCCATCTCTCACTTCCTCTTTTCTCTCTCCCTCCCTCCCTTGCTGCCTCCCTCCTTTCAATCCTCCCTCCCTCCCTCTCTCCCTCCCTCCCTCCCTCCAATCCGCCCTTGCCCTCCCTCCCTCCCTCTCAATTAGTTAGAGCAGACGCCAAAAGAAAAGGGGGAAGAGAGGAGGACTAAGGAGTGAGAGAATGGCACAGGGAGCGAAACAAGAAAAAAACATCCCTTCATCTTCTCTCAGTGTCTCCATGGCACGCTCTCTATTTTCCGTCTCCTTCTACTTTTCTCCATCGCTCTCTCTTTCTCCATTTCCCCCACCTCTCTCTCTCTCTCTCTCTCTCTCTCTCTCTCTCTCTGGATATCTCTCTCTCCCTTTTATCCATCGGTCTCTCATCTCTTCACCATCTCTCTACCTCTTCTCCATCTATCTCTCCCCCAACGCTCTCTCTCTCCTCCATCTCTCCTTTGCCCATCCTGGATTTCTGTCTTCAGCCCCCCCCCCCCCCCCCTCCACTCCTGGAGGATTCAATTATCCCTCCCTTGTTCCAGACTAATGAAAGGGTTTACAGGATGGGTGACCGGGGGGCGGGGAGCTACCAGGCCACAAAGAGGAGGCCAGCGCTGGAGGTCCTGCTACCCAGAGAGTAGAGCTGAGGATGGGGGCCGGGGCTCAGGGATCACCCCTACACAGAGAGGAGCCACACACACGCACACACAGGCATACGTGAAAACACAAACACACACACATGCATGTAGCAAACAAGCACACACGTGTACAAAAAGTACATGTGCACAAACACAAAACGACAAAGACAGACACGTACACACACCGGCACACCCGGACGCACACACCTAAACACACAGAGAGAAGGCTTGCCCTTAGAGAAGGGGAGGAGGGGGGGGGGGGGGGGGCGGCAGCTCCGTTAATCTGACCTGCTAATCTCATTACAGTCAGGAATACAGGATCATCTCTCTCAGGGCAGCTCAGGGCAGCTCAGGGCAGATTGTGTACACAGTAACCATGTTCACACACACACACACCCCGGTAGGTAAACACAGACACACACATGTAGGTAGAGACACCCACGTGTGGCGTACCTGGACCTGCAGGACGGAGGTGAAGGTCTTGGCGTCCTCGGCCACGCCCCCCAGGTACAGAGGCTGGAGGAACTCGGGGGCGTGGTCGTTCTCATCCTGAACCTGCACCACCACCTTGGCTGTGTTGGCTGGACACACACACACACACTGCTCAATACACACATGCAAATAGAGTTCAATACACACATCCTGGCAGTGCTGAAGACACGCTACGGGCAAACTGTAGGAGGGTAACTCTGAACCTGCTCGCAAACCCTGAACCACAGCTCCCTCCCTCCTTCCCTCCAATCCGCCCTTGCCCTCCCTCCCTCCCTCTCAATTAGTTAGAGCAGACACCAAAAGAAAAGGGGGAAGAGAGGAGGACTAAGGAGTGAGAGAATGGCACAGGGATCGAAACAAGAAAAAAACATCCCTTCATCTTCTCTCAGTGTCTCCATGGCACGCTCTCTATTCTCCGTCTCCTTCTCCATTTCTCCATCGCTCTCTCTTTCTCCCTTTTCCCCACCTCTCTCTCTCTCGATATCTCTCTCTCTCCCTTTTCTCCATCGGTCTCCCTCCCTCCCCCCTGGTTCTCCAGAGGAGGACTCACCCTTGGAGGGTGCTCGCTGGTTGGAGGCCACCACCCTCATGGAGTCAGCCTCCACCTTGAGGATGAAGCTGCTGTTCCTCTCGTAGTCCAGAGGTCTGGCCGTGGAGATCACTCCTGTGCTGTTGTTCACCGCAAACTCGCCTGACACACGCGCAAGCACACACAGAGACACACGCATACACACGGAAACACATACACATTTATACACGAAGACAAAGAGGCATATACATACATACATACACAGAGAGAAAGACACACACACACACACATGCATCCACAGAGAGACACACATTCATTTCGAAGTAGTCCTCTGAAACAAACACTTAGAGGCACACACATTGTCGGGATCTCTATACGTGTACACAAACACATACACTCACCCCCCTTGTTGCCCTCGACGATGGAGTAGATTATGGTTTGATTGACAGCTGCTGCAAGTATGACGCCGACCATGGTCCCTACGGACGCCTTCTCACTGACAGGAGGAAACCTGGAACAAACACACACACACACGCACAGCCACATGCACAGCCACATGCACAGCCACACGCACACCCACACAGACGCACACACACACACACAAATGTCAAGGACGGCTACCTTCTAGTTTTAAACCATTTCATGTCAACAGTGGGCTGTGAAGAGAAACAGGGAGGTTGAACGACCAGTGTTAGCACAGCCTCATGAGTGGTCTCGAGTTTGTCGCAGACACACACACACACACCGCTACGCAATCACTGGGCTCCTGAGAGAAAAGTGTGGTGCTTGATGAACCTGGCAGCAGCATCTAGCGGCTGGGGTTAGTGTGTGTGTGTTTTTCTGTCTGTCTGCCTGTCTGTCTGATGTCTGTCTACCTGTCTGTGTGAGTGTCTGCCTGTCTGTCTAATGTCTGTCTACCTGTCTGTGTCTGTCTGCCTGTCTGTCTGATGTCGGTCTACCTGTCTGTGTCTGTCTGCCTGTCTGTCTGATGTGGGTGTACCTGTCTGTGTCTGTCTGCCTGTCTGTCTGATGTCAGTCTACCTGTCTGTGTGTCTGTCTGCCTGTCTGTCTGATGTCTGTCTACCTGTCTGTGTCTGTCTGCCTGTCTGTCTGATGTCGGTCTACCTGTCTGTGTCTGTCTGCCTGTCTGTCTGATGTCAGTCTACCTCTCTGTGTGTCTGTCTGCCTGTCTGTCTGATGTCTGTCTAGCTGTCTGTATGTCTGTCTGCCAAACTCTCTGTCTGCCTGACAGACACTGTCTGTGTTAGTGTGGAGACACCTGCCGCATGGTAATACAAGCTGCTCTGCTGGAGGGAATATTACTGTGACCTGCAGGCTAGCCAATATCTCTCAACGGGCAAACTCACACAGTCATACACACACACACTCACTTTTTTCGAAAATTGTATTTTTGAATAGCATTCTTTGTAGATTTCTTTCTTTCACTTTTTCTTTTCACTTTTTTTTTTTACCTCAACACCATGTCTCAGCTGCCTCCTTCTGCTGTATCTCACCTCTCCTGTGTGTGTGTCCTCCTTGCTCAAGGTCCTCACGTATGCACACGCCAGCCTTACATTTTTTATTTGACGGCAGGCATGACACACACCATGACACACACGCACTCCCACACAAGCACACACACACACACACACAAGCACACACACACAAGCACACACAGCATGAGGAGTGTTCCTCCCACCAGCCAGCAGAGTCTATGAGGGTATTACAGCTGTTAGTCTTCTCCTCCTGCAGTTCTCGGTTAATGTTTTCACACACACACCTGCCAGAGTGTGTGGTGCTCAGTAACTCAGTCACTGTGGTAATCCCTCTCTCCCTTATTCACCAATCAGAGCTCTTGCTCGCCCAGCTTGTGGCCAAGCTGTGTTCGCCGAGATAACAGAAAACACATACACACACTCACACATGCACACACACACATGAACACTCATACACACACAAACACGCATGCACACACACTCTCACTCTTTGACACCTCACTAATGGCTGCTCCAGAAGCCCGTTCCTAAGTGTTGGCCTCTAATGAGGTCCACAGAGCAAAGCCAGCCACACTCCAGCCTCACAGTCCTCCTCTCCTCCATCAGTCAACCTGCTGCCGTCTATCTTTAGACCTCTCTCTCTCTCTGTCTCTCTCTGTCTCTCTCTCTCTCTTTGTCTGTCTGTCTGTCTGTCTGTCTGTCTGTCTGTCTGTCTGTCTGTCTGTCTGTCTGTCTGTCTGTCTGTCTCTCGCTCTCTCTCTCTCTCTCTCTCTCTGTCTGTCTGTCTGTCTGTCTGTCTGTCTGTCTGTCTGTCTCTCTCTCTCTCTCTCTCTCTCTCTCTCTCTCTCTCTCTCTCTCTCTGTCTCTCTCTCGCTCTCTCTCTCTTCTTCCATCCATCTCTACTCCTCTCTGTCCCTTGTTTCTCTCTCTCTCTCTTCAGCTATGTCTCCTGTTTGCCTCTCATTTTCTGCATCTTCCCCCGTCTTCCACTTGCCCGCTCTCTCCCATCTCTCTCTCCCTCTATCTCTCTCTCCATTACCCCTATCTCTCTCTCTACATCTCTCAATCTCTCCATTCGGCTCGCTCCATCCCTCTCTCTCTCCATCTCCCTCTCTCTCCCCATCTATCCCTCTCGCTCCATCCCTCTCTCTCTACAGTAGCAGTGATCAGCAGAAGAGGCCAAAATCTTCTCAGAGTGCAGCTGAGAAAGATAATCCTTCTGGAGACTTCTGGAAGAATTTGAATGTTTGGCCATGGAGATGAGCTGTGCCCTCACACAGACACCTCATCTGCCACATTGTAACAGCTTTCCAGGGTTTTAGTAACACCAAAACGTATTCATGGTCAAAAGGGTGAACAACGTAATAAGTTCATTCTTAAGTGTACATAAAGTTGAGCCATCTGGAGTGCATGGCAACATGGGCGAGGTCCGATCATTTAGAATACAAATCTGTATCTTACTGTAAGTCGCTGTGGATAAGAGCGTCTGCTAAATGACTAAACGTAAATGTAAATCAATTCAACATCCTTTTCAGACAGAGACGACTGTTTGACTGAGATGGGAACAGAGAGTAAACAAGGGGAAATCGAGCATGCCCCATCTATTCCTCTTTTCTCAGGCATTGACCAAGTTGACAAAAAACATGTATCCCTCAACAAGAGCAGCACAATCGCTCACAGAGTCGTGAACAACACCTTTAAAGCCTGAGCTGAATAATACATGGTTCTTATAATTCAGAATAACTACCTCTGACGACTTGAATACAAATGAAGCGAAGCTGCCAGTAGTCTCTATAGAGCACAGCAAGCCTGGCTGTGGTAAGGAGAGGGGGTTACTGGTTACCAAGAGGGTTCCAACACACACACACACACACACACATGCACACACACACACACACACCCACACACACTCCTCCAGCTTGGTATTCAAACAACATCGATCTGCTGTTTGGAGGCAGGACGATAAACTCTTTCTAAAAATGGATGAATGTATGGATGGAGGGAGGGTTAAGTGAAAATTGGATAGGACGGATAGACAGAATGGAGGGATGGAAAGATTGGAGAGATTAATGGATAGACAGAGAGAAAGAAAAAGAGAGAGGAAGTGGGGGAGAGCTAAAGCTAACTATTGTCTTACCCCCCACCCCTCCCCCCCCCCCCAAACAGAGAGACAACTTCCAGTAAAAGATCCTTTAGAAGTGTCCTCTCCCGCTAAAACGCTTGGCTCTGGAATTATAAGCCGGCTGACCTTTTCAAAACGGTGTGTGTGTGTAAGAGCGCGTGTGAGTGAATATGTGTGAGTGTGTGTGTGTGAATATGTGTCTAAGGAGCTCCCAGTCGTTTGGCATACCGCTGTCCTCTCCAAACAGGAGTTTTAAGGTCAGCCATCAGAGCAGTGCACTCTGGGAAGTGTGCCTGGCCTAGCGGAGTCTGGCGTCTCTCACGGGGCAGTCAGAATAACACGCCGCTGGGAGCCATGCATAATGGATGCTACTGGAAGAGATGGAAGAAAGATGCGGAAGAATATCAGTTTATCTGTATTAGTACACTGCTTGAGTAGCAAGCATTGTGTGCATCTGAGCGTGTGTACATGAGAGTGTGTGTGTGTTGGGAGGGAGGGGGGGGTCGCATTAGCATGTGTGTGTCGTTGGAGCTATCATTAGAGGTATGCATCTGTGATGTTTCGATGAGGCGCGTGAGTGTGTGGCTGTGTGTCTGCGAGGGAGCGTGTTTGCGCAAGTTCGTGTGTGTGTGTGTGTGTGTGTGCGAGGTTTTAAATAGGCAAGTGTGTGGGGGGTTGTGCGTACACGCGAGCGTGTCTGTGTGTGTGTCTCTGTTAAAGACTGGTGATGGTTCTATTTATGAGGGCAATGAGAAAACAGCATCTGGCAGAAAACACACTAAGTAAGCATCAGAGCGAGCTCTTAGTGTCCAATAAAACAGCACAGGATTCGTAAACAACATTAGTAGAACAGTAACCGTCTGAACCCTCCCTCTCTGACTCCTCCCTCTCAGTCTGACAGGATGCGTAATTGGACGCGGCGCTGTCTGGCCTTAACCAATCCCATGGGTCCTTAGGAGGAGACAAATAGTCTATGTGAGATCAATAATGCAACAGGAGGCGTGAATATCTTAACACCAGGACCTGGTGTAGGTGAACGAAAACTCGGGGGGGGGGGGGGGGGTCATCGTTATATTCACGCAAAATATAATTCATAAACAACAAGAGGACACATGCTCATTCAACTGCCTATCCTCCTCTCCTCCTCTCTACCTCCCTCCTCTCCTCCCCCCTATTCAAACAACACAGACTTTCCTCCCCTCTCCGCCCTTATCTCCTCCTTCCTCCCTCTCTCCTCTTTCTTTTCCTCCCTCCCCTCCCCTCCCCTCTCCTCCCTCTCTCTTATCTCCTCTTCCCCCCTCTACAGACAGCACATTATTCCCACTTCCCTCCACTTCTATTGTTATGTATGCTAGTTAATCTAGTGATTGACCAATCCCGTGCTGGGTATTGTGTCTGTGTTTGCCTAAAGGACTGGCCAGGCCTCTGTGGGCCCTGATTAAGGGACGTCCCTAACGAGGCGTGACCAATCACAGCTCTTGATCCTGATGACTGGGAGGCGCCTTATTTGTCTGTTCCAGAGTCCTTCAACTATTGTCAAAACACTCTCTCCCTCTCTCTTTTTCCCTCTTTTTCTCCCCTCTTCTCTTTCTCTCTACTCTTCCCCACTATTTATCTTTCCCTCTTTATCTACTTTCTCTCCCACTCTACCCCACTTTCCAATGTCTACCCTTCTATCTCTCTCTCTCTCTCTCTCTCTCTCTCTCTCTCTCTCTCTCTCTCTCTCTCTCTCTCTCTCTCTCTCTCTCTCTCTCTCTCTCTCTCTCTCTCTCTCTCTCTCTCTCTCTCTCTCTCTCTCCAACTTTGTGTATTGAGGCCTATCTCGGTCTATAAAACAGGCAGTGCGAGTTTGAGATTATACTAGAAGAGTGTTTTAAGAGCGGGTTTGAGAGTGTGTGTGAGCGTGTGTTAGCAGAGTGTTGTTTGAGTGAGTGTGTGAGCAGAGCGTGTGAGTGTGCGTTAGCAGAGTGTGAGTGAGCGTGCGTTGGCAGAGTGTGTTTGTCAGAAGCTAACAGCGTCGACAGACCCTCCAGTCGGATGCGATGGTGAAGGTTACCTTGTGTGAGTCTGTAATGGCGACTGGTGTATTTTTAGAGTAAGAGCTTTGGCAAGGCTTTTGACAGCACATTCATATCAGTGTTCATGTTTTAGGGTCTTTGTGTGAGAGGACGCTTGGTGTTGTGTGAGACTTCATTAGTGTTTCTCTCAGAGGTGCAAAGCACACAGAGGAAAGACGAACATGGTCATTATTTAGGAGCCCATGTTTGCCGCCGTTGACTAGAGGGCTAAATGTATCAGAAACATGCATGTCTGGGTGTATGAGTGTTTCAGTGTGTGTGAGTGACTGTGTGTGCATGTGCAAAACACACAGGGTTCTTTTCTAGAAGGGTGTCTGCCAGCATCATCTCGTAAGAAACACCATTACCCAGCAACACTCACATCACCTGACAGGAAACACCATTACCCAGCAACACTCACATCACCTGACAGGAAACACCATTACCCAGCAACACTCACATCACCTGACAGGAAACACCATTACCCAGCAACACTCACATCACTTGACAGGAAACACCATTGTCAGATGGCTGAGCGGTGAGGGAGTTGGGCTAATAATCAGAAGGTTGCCGGATCAATTCCCCGCCATGCCACATGATGTGTCCTTGGGCAAGGCACTTCACCCTACTTGCCTCGGGGGAATGTCCCTGTACTTACTGTAAGTCGCTCTGGATAAGAGCGTCTGCTAAATGACTAAATGTAAATGTACATTTATGTGTGTGCTGAATTACCCATCAGCACTCACATAATCTGACAGGAAACACCATTACCCATCAACACTCACATCACCTGACAGGAAACACCATTACCCATCAGCACTCACATCACTTGACAGGAAACACCATTACCCATCAGCACTCACATCACTTGACAGGAAACACCATTACCCATCAGCACTCACATAATCTGACAGGAAAACACCATTACCCATCAGCACTCACATAATCTGACAGGAAACACCATTACCCATCAACACTCACATCACCTGACAGGAATCACCGTTATTGCCCCTCGCCATGCTGATGCAACCCACGGCAACACCATAAGCATCTTAATTCACCACCCTTGATTTACAATTAAGTTCAGAAGTGTGTGTGTGTCTGTGCATATTTAAATAAGCCCTGTTTGGATAATAAGGTGTTAGGCATAAACACCACAAACACACCAGTGTAGGGGGGAGGACAGGAAAGGAGGGGAAAGGAGAGGTGGAGAGAGGAGATGAGAGGCGGGGAGAGGAGAGATGGGGAGAGGAGGAGAGACAAGAAGAGAGGAGAGCTAAGTCAGCCGGAGGACTAAGCAGAAAAGGAGACAGTGATTGCTGTTTGATCGTCAAAATGACAAACCGGCGCGAGGCGAGGTGCATGCTGGGTGATTTAGGTAAACTCAGTGGTGCTTCATTACCTGGTTTTATGAGATAAGCTGAGAGAGGAAAGAAAACGCACAGACAGCACTCTTCGCCCCCAGGACTGGAGACGGGCTGGTCTCCACTCAGACACAACCCCCACACACATCCCCCACCCCCACCCCCCTCCGCCTGCACTCTCCTCTTCAAAAATATACTTCAAACCCTCATTCTGAAGTCTCCTCTGTCCATAGTTTACACATACACACCTCACACAGGCACTCACGCAAAACACAGACACCTCACACACCGTCACGTGCATGGACACACACACTTACAGAAAGAAAATGCACACACACAGACACATCGAATCCACACACACACACATAGACACCCTGACACACGTTCCCATCTGCAGTGTGAGACGTGACTTAGATGGGGTCCCAGTGGCCTGTCACTTTGGCCATGTTTGTGCCACTGCAGCATTGATCAATTAACAGATAACAGTGGTTGCTAACGGGTCTGGGGGATACACACATCTCACCTTTCCAGATCACACACACACACGCAGGGTCACACCTATGCACACATGCTCACTCTCACAAACACACATACAGAGACACAGTGACACACGCACACACACACACACACAGAGACAGACAGACGCTTACACACACACACACACACACACACACAAAGACACAGTGACACACACACACACACAGACACACAGACGCATACACACACACGCATGCAGGTTCACACACTTCGTTTCCTATCCTTGTGGGGTTCACCAAACACACACGTGTGTATGCCCACACACACACACACACCCACACACACACACACACACACAAACAGAGGCAACAGTAGCTCGTCGTGTCTTTGAGAAGCCTGCACGTCTCACATAGTTAAATACATTTGTCACTAAAGATTATTACTGTAAGCCAAGGACATGAGAAATCCATCTCGCACAGAGCCTCATAAACGGCCTCGATTCGATGACACAGTTGTTAATTCTTTGTTGGGGATCATCACTGATGGTGATCGGGGGAGCAGTGTGTTTATGAGGTCCATGCGTGTCTCAGCAGGACTGAGTTCATTACCCCGCCCCCCCACACAGATACACAAACCTTATGACAACACGTCGAATCCATGAGGCCTACCCTAACATCTGAGGCCAATGCCCTGGTAGTATGCTGGCACGCCAACCTTTTTACAACAAAGTCAAGTTGGATGGTGATGCTGGATGGTCTGGGCTACCCAGACCGGACCGGTGCTCTAACAGTACTGAGCTTTTAATTTGGGTTATATAAAAAAATGAGTTTTCCTATTTTCGTTCCAATCCCACATTCTATTGTTGTTTTAGTAAGGCACTAGCCAGCTGTACCCATGAAGCCCTAACGGTACAGTGGGTGGGAGCTAAGGTGTATATCTACAGCTGGGGTAATACAAGCTTTGTTTATATAGTCATACATCCTCCGACCTGGAATCTCTTAACAAAAATGCACAGTTCAGTGGGAGAGAGAGAAAGAGAGAGAGCGAGAGACAGAGAGAGAGACAGAAAGAGAGAGAGAGAGAGAGAGTGAGAGAGAGATAAAGAGAGGGAGAAATAGAGTTAGCAAAGTTTAAGTAAATTACTCCATCGAGCCAAACAGACGAAAGATGCTTGCTGGTGACCTGACGACCTCATAAAGACAAAGAGCCATTATAAAGTAGACAAGTAACCCTGGCAACTGTGGTGGCAGACAGGTAACATGCGACGAGGTTATGAGAGAAGGCTGCCAACTGAGCAGATACAGAAGACTTCAAAAGACAAGCTGAGGGGTTTCACGCAAACCAACATGGTTTAGGATGGGAGCCTGTGTGTGTGTGTGTGTGTGTGTGGGTGTGTGGGTGTGTGGGTGTGTGGGTGGGTGTGTGTATTGCAGCTTCATTATCCTGCAAGTATACCCACAGCTTGGAACTTCAATGACATGGATCCGAGTGGGTTTGTGTGTGTGTGTGTGCTACCTGTACTCCTCCTGGGTGAACACAGGGATGACAGAAGGTTGCAGGACTGTGATTTCCACCAGAGTGCTGTTCTCCTTCACTGGCTCCCCGGCGTCATAGGCCACCACCAGCAGCTACACAGGGAGTCAACATCACAGCATGAGTCAACATGTACGCTATCAAACGACTCACTGAATCAAGATTCTATTGAAAAAGACACGAGACTCAACGAGCCAGGAGAGAAATCTTCCTCCCTGCAGACCGATTTTCAGTGACTCAGTGGGAGTCGTGCCGTGAACCGACTCACGTTGAACTTGAGGTTGGGCTCCTCGTTGAGGTTGACGCGCGTCAGGACGCTACCGGAAGTCTCGTCCACGGTGAAGATGCTGCCGCTGTAGGGGGAGGAGTCCCTGTCCACCCTGTAGCGCACCAGACTGGCCGGGGTGTCCTGGCACACAGGAAGACACAACGCATCACTTCCTGTTCAGTCCTCTGAAGTGATTGGATGGACATAGTGGATTTTTGCGGCGACCAGCAGCTCGATAGGTCACATGTCGGTTGGGCGGTCCAGAAAATGTGGTCGTACGTGGAGGCAGATGCTGCGAATTTGAGCTCAATGAATATTATACTTCCTGCTTTTACTTGGCAACAAAACCCTGCTTTAAACACAACAATAATACTCAAGACAATAATCTCCGATGAAGCTCTGTGCTTCTAGCTGCGTGACTTTGCTCAGTCACACACACGTTCAATCATGATCTTTCAATCGATGTATGACATCATTTAAAAAGGCGTTGGTCCGGAGCCCGTCACACCGCACCCATCTCCCACCCATCGTCAACGCTGAGTCAGGCTCTTCCTGCGGACAGGGCTGGTGGCTGAAGGGAGCAGATCCCCTGGTCAGGAAGAGAGAGGTGTCCGTCCGGAGCGCTTGTGGGCGTTCCTCGGGGAGACTCTCTCCCCCAGGCCTGGTGAGTCAGCAGCCTGGAGGACCGTCTGAGAGGACCCAGACACGGAGATCAGGGCGCACACATAGCTCACCGCCAGGCCCAGAGAGGGGAGGGGGGAAGGGAGAGAGAGAGGTCGGGGGGCAGAGGGAGAGAGAAAGAAAGACGCCATGTAAAGCATGGGGGAGAAGTCGAGAGATGTGGGGGGAGGGATGGACAGTGAAGAGGAGATGGAGAGAGAAGGATAGAGGAGGGTGAGGTAGAAAGATAGGGGGTGAGAGAGGCAGTGAGGGATGGATGCATGGAGAGAGAGATAAAGAGAAAGAGGAGAGGGGGGGAGACAGAGATGGGTGGCTGGAGGGAGAGATAGAGAGAGTTTGAAAAGGCAAAATGAGTTCAGAGCTCTCCCACATGCTGGCCCTGGTGGAGGATGGGGAGGGGATGACAAACCATGATCGAATGTGTGTGTGAGAGAGGAAGGGGCAAGGGGGGGGCAGTGAGATAGGAAGAGAGAGAGAGAGAGAGAGACAGAGAGAGAGAGAGAGAGGGGGGGGGAGAGAGAGAGAGACAGGGGGAGAGAGAGAGAGACCAACGCTTTTCATGAATGTACCAGCTCCTCTCACTAATAGAAGATTAGTGTGGCCGGTCGATAGACAGATATAAGTAAGCTGGCTGTGGCCTGCCTTATGTTAATGAAACACACACACACACACACAACCAGAAGATGGATCTGCCTCTCAGTGATACCCTTAGCTAGATTGTATGCTGGCAAGAAAGGGAGGAAGAGAACAGGAGGAATATATGCGTGTGTGGGTGGTCAGGGTGAGGATGACAGAGAGTAACAACAAACATGCTGCTGGGAGGGAAATGGGGAAGGACGCACACACTCACACACACACACACACAAAGGCATCTCCTCGCACACACAGAGAGCGTTCTATACGCATACCGAAATCCTTATTGGCGGAACTGCAAATAATCTGATCAGATAGGTGAGGGTGCAGAGATAGAGAGAGAGAGAGAGAGACAGAGAGACAGAGAGACAGAGAGACAGAGACAGAGAGAGAGAGTTAGAGAGGTGACAGGGGCCTCGCCAGGGGTGACGATGCTGAAGCTAATCTGGTGCTAACCCACCACTGTCAGTGTCATGACAACACAGGTGAAGGACACGTGCTGCTGCCTGAACAGCCTCTGGCTCGCTCACCTCCTCCCAGCCCCTATCACTCACCAGAACCTTCAGGACTGGGAGGGGAGAAACTCAGGTGCACACCACTGGCACTGAGCTCTGCGTGTGTGTGTGTGTTGGGGGGGAGGGTCTGTGTGTGTGCGCGAGTGTGTGTGCGTGTGCCGTGTGATTGTCAACGTTAATGTGTGTGCGGTATGTTAATGTGTGTCTGTGTGTTGTTTGTGCGTGTGGTTTTAGTGTGTGTGTGTGTGTGTGTGAGAGTGCTTATGTTTGTGTGTGCAGTGTTTGGAAGTGTGGGTGGTGTGTGTGTGTGCTTGGAGAGAGAGTGAGTGAGTGAAATGGGGCTTTGTGCAGAGAAAATGTGATTCTTCCCTGTGTTCAGCAGCTTGTTGCTGCGGCGATGATTATATTTCATGCCTTGCGACGTCTTGCTGGCTACAGCGACCCTTCTACAGGCCCAGAGGTAATGATGCACACACACACACGCACACACACATCCATAGAAAGAGAATGGAAATAGCATACATAAAGACGTTTTGGTGTGAAATGTTTTTCAAATCAAACCATCGCATGAGTTTCCTATCAAGCCACACACTGTCTCATCAGCTTGTCAGCCAATCAAATCTTTCCGCACTTCGCCAATCAGGAATAGCTCAAAGGCCACATTATTGACAGCCAACCAATCCCAGGAGCCAGGGCTGACATCAGCTGCCCCTTCATTGGCCAAGGTCAGGATGAGAGGCGGGTCAGACTCCAGACCAGGTACCTACCGGAGGGTCCAGGTCTTTGGCGGTCACTGTGGTAACGATGGTTCCCTTGACGGCGTTTGGGGCCACCATGCCCCGGTACAATGGCTGGCTGAAGACTGGAGAGTAGTCATTCATGTCCTGGTGAGAACACACACGTACAGAGACAGTACAGACAATTAGCTAGCGTGTGTGCTGGGTGTGAAAACAGATTCATGAGATGCATTCTCTATCGTTCTCTCCCTCGATCCTCCCTCTCTTCACTCACATCTCCCTTGCATGCTCCCTCTCGCTCCGGCTTCCCCTATCTGTCACTCCCCCTCTCTCTCTCCTTCTCCCTCCCCCTCTCCCTCCCTGTATTAGCAGCTGTCAGGTGGACCAGAGAGCTCCCATTAGCAGTGATCAGAGCCGTAAAGCACAGTGGCACATACTCAATAGGACATCAAGCGCAGCACTAGGACCCTGCAGCCCTGCCGGATGGATGGCGGGTTAAGACACACTGGGCTGTACTGTACTTACACATGAGAGGGGCCCTGATCAAATTGGAGGGAAATTGGTCAAACAACGTCTTAATGTCCGCCTGTCCCTGGCCTTCTCAGCCAGCCTATCCGTCATCAACCCCCTCCCTCCCTCCCTCAGCAGCTCCGGTCGCGGTCCTACCGTGATCTTGACGGTGACGGTGGCCAAGCCTGCGGGCATGCTGCCCCCCAGGTCCACGGCCTCCACCAGGAAGCTGTAGGAGGCGTTGGGGGCGGCCAGGGCCTCGAAGTCCAGGCTCTGCAGCACCGACAGCTCCCCCGAGGAGGGCTGCACGGAGAAAAGCTGCCGGGCCTCCACCGTACGGATACGGTAGGTGATGTTGGAGTGGAGGTCTGGATCTACAGCCTGGAGGGGGAGGGGGAGAGGGGAGGAGAGGGGGAAAGGAAAGGAGAGAAGGGAGAGGGGAGGAGGAAAAGGGAGAGGGGAACATGGGGGACATGAGAGGATAGGAGTGGGGAGGGGAGGACGGAATGAGACATGGGTGAGAAGCACAAACCCCAAATATGTCTGAGTGTCTATGTCTGTGTGTACTTGTGTGTCTATGTATGTGTGTGTGTGTGTGTATGCGTGCGTACTGAGGTGAGTCGGTGTGTGACAGGAATACCTTCACAGTTACTGGCTCTCCCCTGCTGCTCTCATCCAGCTGTCTGTGCCCCCTTAATCTGCCCCAAATGCAGCCTGTCTGCAGGCCTGTGGTGTGTGTGTGTGTTAGTGTGTGTGTGTGTGAGAGAGAGAGAGAGAGAGAGAGAGGGGAGAGGGAGAGAGAGAGAGAGAGAGAGAGAGAGAGAGAGAGAGAGAGAGAGAGAGAGAGAGAGAGAGAGAGAGAGAGCAGCAGGGGGGCTATGGTGATGATAGCTGCTACAGGAGAACACCAGCTTGCGGACTAAATCGTCCCAGAAGCTGTCAATCATTCAGCTTCAGCACAGCTCTGATAGGATCCACAAGGGACTGGACTGCACACACACACACACACACACACAACAGTATGCTAACACAATCATATATAATTGTGTGATTGTCAGCACACTCAAACATATCCACAATCACCAGAGACGATCACAAACACACACACACACACACACAGACACTCACTCTGAGCTGCAGTATGACAGTGTTCTTGGGGCTGTTCTCTGCCAGGGTCACGTTGTACGAGGGCTGGGAGAACACCGGGCTGTTGTCATCCACGTCGCTAACGACGACGGACAGCGTGAGGCGGGTCTTGCGGGGGTTGACCGCCCCGTCCGATGCCTCCACCACCAGGTAGTAATGTCCCCTGGTCTCGCGGTCCAGAGGGAGGGAGGTGAAGATGGAACCGTTGGAGGAGATCCTGAACAGCTGCTGGTGGTTCAGGAGGCTGTAGTGGACCTGACCACTCACACCGGCATCTGGGTCCGTAGCCTGAACACACACACACAAAGACACACACACGCACACACACACAGAGAAATGTGAATATGCGTGTGGTAGCAAGGGAGTGGTGTGGGTGATCTCTTTCACTCTGCCTTTCGCTCTCTCTCTCTCTTCTCTCTCTTTCTCTCACACACGGACCCATATTAACTTTCTTTCACTCACTCACTCACTCACTCACTCACTCACTCACTCACTCACTCACTCACTCACTCACTCACTCACTCACACGCACACACACACACACACACTCACACACATGCTCCAACAGCTGTTTGAACAGAAGGTATAGCCGGCATGCAGATCACTTGCTGACACCCTTGTGGGAACACAGTGTTGCAGCTGCAACCATGAATCCACAAGCATGCATGATCAGCATGGGGATGAGGTTACAGTGTGCTTGTCCTCCACCACCTCCTCCTCCTCCATGCCCAGATCAAATCAGGTCCAGGGGGAGACTGGGAGGGGGACGGAGAGAAGAAGGAGGATGTAGAGAGGGAGGAGGATGGAGGTGGATAGAGAGAGGAGGATGAAGGTAGATAGAGAGAAGAGGATGGAGGTGGAGAGAGGGAGATGGATGGAGAGAGAGGGGCGGAGAGGCTTCAGGATTGTGGTGAGAACCGCTTCATTTGGAGGATGGAAGTGTTTTATCTGCAGCATGGTCAGCCTCTATGTTCCTCTGAGATTGGTTTTGGGATACGGCAAGGTCAAATCACGCGAGACGGATTAGTAATCAGCAACGTCGAAATGGGATGATTTTACCTGTAATTTCTTTTTCCCATCTCCTTCACTCTCTTTCTACCTCTCCCTCACTCTCTCTCTGGAAATGAATGAGATGGGCCCCTGTCAGTCTATGGAGGAGAGGGCAGGGGACACTGAGTCCCCGTGATCGACCCTTGAGAACCCCGCTTCTAGCCCCGGAGAACCACGCTTTGAACACAGAGAGCCTCACATCCACCGGGGAGAACCGCCCATCCACCTTGGAGTGGACCAGAGCTGTACCATGAAGAACCACGCCTCCACCATTGAGAACCACACCTCAACCACAGCTGTGCCCTGGAGAAGCGCCCCTTCAGACAGACGAGACCACAGACCTGCTAAGTGAGAGATGGCTCCATCTCTCCCGGGTCTTATCCGTAGGATTTAATCATCCACCTTCTCGTGAAAGAGAGACAGTGCAGATTAGCACCGGCTGCTGTAAAATACGATTGGATACAAAAGGCTTCTTTTCCTGGCTCGTGTTAAAAGCACCCGAGAAGAGGAAGAAAAAGGGCCTCTTTCTGCCGGCGGAATGAAGGTCTCTTTGAGATGTGTAATTGCAAGACTTTTGAATCGAATTAGAAGAGAGAGGAAAAAAAGAGGCTCCCGTTTTCTATTTAAATATAAACAAGGATTGCTTTCACTCTGACAGATACATCAAGGTTTCAAAAGTGGATATCAACCCCCCCCCCCCCTCCCCGTGCGCCCTGCCCCCGCCTCACACACACAGCTCTCTTTTCATCGTCCTCGGAGTCGTCGACAGCGCGACGAAGCAGCATCTGCCTTGGCTTGGGTTCTGAAGGAAGGGTATCGCTCAGGAGAGGGAGACACAAGGAGGATCTTTACCAACGTAGCCTTGGATGGAGATCAAGTCGTTGTTATCAGCCAGCTGAAGCTAGCGCGGTAATGAAAACATTCATCTTCAAACAGGCCCATTACAACTTCATTAACTCTGGAGAAAGAGG